>NC_081800.1:8450274-8750274 GCF_963082965.1 Carassius carassius | reverse complement strand
ATGGAACAACATATTATTGGTGATTGCAGCTGGCAGGCAGCAGCACTTATTAGTGCAAACAAAATGAGGGGCATTTTCAATCCTTTTCCAATGAGCTACTGTCATTGATGACAGACTACCTAATTTGAAGTGATTCTTTTGTCATAAGGTGGCAGCAGTAGCTGTGTGTTCAACTTGATGCAGACCGATTGGTGTACAGGGCCGTAGCTTGGGTTTGCGGGGCGTCTTTGCAGGTTTTACCGGTGAACCCTGTTTGAAATTGTGTAAATAGCACAAATAAACAAATATATAAATTAAACAACGTTTAAGGTTTTTCAAGTTTGTAGGTGTCCAGGTACAGAAACTAAATAATCAAATGTAAATAGCATTGCATAGTCTTTACTGTATAAATTAAATATAGATTAATTCTAGTTAAAACTACAGAGTAATTCAGTAAAGAACAGTGAGTGGTTTTCTCCCATTTCATTTCTTGGATTAACATTAAGGACACTGACAGCAGCAATTAAATTACTTTAAGAGATAATACATCCAGTATGATACACATTCCGTTTCTTTCGCAACTGTTTACTTTCACTTAAGACATAACTATGAAGGTATTTTTGGTGCAAAACAACTGAGCGTCTGTGACAGTGGAATTTGTAGCTGTAGAGAATAGCTACACATGTGTACCAGTAAATCTGAAGTCACAGACAAAAGTTGCAAACTTGTAGATTTTTTTTCCTCTTCCACAAACACAACATGATAGATACACCTTCTCAGATTCTTCACTGCAGGAGCACAAATCCTATTCTACGAATCACAAATCAAGAACCTCGTACGCTCACATGTTCTGCTACTGTTTTACCTATATATATATATCCACCTTACGTCATTGCGTCGCTATATCACTGATATCATGATATGACACTTTTTTTATCATGTAAAAAATTATACTGTATTATCGTGGATGGTATGATATGGCACACCCCTACCAAGGTTGCATTTATATATTACAAAAATACAGTCAAAACAGTAATAGTGTTAAATAATAGTACAATTTTCAATAACTGTTTTCTATTGTAATATAGTTTACTTTTTTTTCTGTGATCAAAGCTGAAATTTCAGCATCATTACTCAAGTATTCAGTGTCACCTGATACTTCAGAAATCATTTTGATATGCTAATTTGATGATTTTTAATTATAATAACATGTAAAGAGAGAGAGAGAGAGAGAGAGAGAGAGAGAGAGAGAGAGAGAGAGTGGAAAATGAAAAGCTTAAAGAAAATGCAAATGGAAAATGCAACACAGTGTCTTTATTTAAAATGTATTGATGAACCGAAAGTTTGAAGAACATCGTTTCAAGCATGACAATGCTTTCTCAAATCTCAAATTGACAACATTTTATTGATGAGAATAGAGAGTAGGTCGGATAGATTGTGGCAGACTATATATAATAGGCAAAAACATTGTGCTGTGAGGATAAGTATAGGAAGAATCCCTTAACAGATCTAGAGAAGTGGTGCTGGGGAGGAGGAGGGCTAAAGAAAATTCTTACTGTGCTGGACGGTAATATGTAGGGTTTCAAATACAAGAAATGGAGAGTTTCTTGACTGAACTATGCATTTATTTTAAATATAAATCTTTTGTGATATTATGCCTTTTTTATTTATTTAATGCATAAAATTCTCACTTTGTTAAAAAAAATATTTCTGACCTAAACTTTAAAATGTTTAAAATATTTTAAAACCCTTTTTCCCCCCATGTAGTTAATGAGACTCTGGGTGAGCTGAAATCTGTGAACATCAATGCACCAGATACAACACAGTGGGTCTTGCGTGATCTGCAGGATGACAACTGGTATAAGTTTTACCTGAGCGCATGCACGCAGGTGGGCTGTGGGTCAGCCATCAGTGAGGAAGGAGGTACCATCTTTGAAGTGTGTAAGTGTGCCCAGCAGCAACTATAAGCAGAGTCCCTAGAGCTATAATGGATCTGGTATCAGAATCTGAATTTAAGTGCCCATGCTGAGACACAAACATCTGATACAAGCTATGTTAGTTGTGTTCTAATTAGCACAGCCGCAAGGTGTTCGAAAGTGATTAAGCAGCAGTTACAGAACTCTTGAGTTGCTGTTGGCAAGATCTTGATGCATAAAGGAGAGTGATTAGATTATTGCTAAAATGCTAAACTCTCAATGATCTGATGAACAAAAGGATATAATGACCAACCAATGAGTAGGCCTAGTAAAAATAATTGCCTACTGATGTGTTTTTACTTACTGGATAACTGATATTGCATCATCGTCAAAGTTTTCCATAGGCCACAATTTTGTTACGGATTGCCTATTTCCTTCTGTTATGCTCATAATCTCATACTACATGGGTTTGTTTAAACTTATCTGTCTTCTTATCAACCATCTTCTGTTTCTCATGAACTAGTTACAATGCCCAAACATTCCTTTCCGGAAGTTTCTACAGTCTCAGCTGAAACATCAACAGAGAGCTGTATGTATCACATACTGAAGTTCACAGCGTTTTGCAGTTTACTTCATAGTAGTAGTAGTAGTATTTTGAAGCTTTTCAAATGCCTCTTGTGGGGACATCTGCATTTTAAGTCAGATAAATGCAATTGAAAGCAATTTAAATATGTCAACTAACGGACATAAAACCTGAAGTTATTTATTGTTTTATTTTCACGTATCTCCACTGTCTTTTTAAGATGAACAGTTGACATCTGAGGTGACGACATCTGAGTTGAGTATGTACCAGCAAATTTGTGGCTGTTAATGAATTTGTATATTAACTCCTGCATTATTATGTTTAAAATACCTCCAGATACACTAGTAATGGTGTCAGTAATTGTAGCACCTAACTTTGTCACATAAATAGTATCAGTAATTGTTGTTGCTGTTGTTGAAATTCAAGGCCCTGCCTATATTCAGTGAAGGATATAATTGTGTACATTCTGCAAAATGAGCATACTATTCAATCAAAAATCCACATCATGACAGCTGGTTCAAGTTTATTGAGCTTGGTTGCTGTTGGCATTTGCTTTTTTTTTTTTTTTTAAGAGCTCTGAGGCAGTAATACTGTCCCTGAACTACAAAAACATGCTGTCTTTATCAGGGTTGACAAAATCAGTCTGGCTGCTGACAGGTACACATCACTCAAAAGTGTTCATTTTGTAAAGACCAGCTGTAAACTATATCTATATATATATATATATATATATATACATATATATTACGGTGCCCATAAAGTTACTGGTTAGTTTTACTTAGTTTTGTCGTGGCCATGACATAATAGCTTGTGGGAACGTGATAATATGGCATGGCCAAGAGATATTCATTTGTGGGAACGTCATATTAACTCGTGGGAACGTCATATTATGTCGTGGCCACAAGATAATTTTGTCGAGGTAACGACATCCTTATGTCGTGGCCTCGAGATGTTATGTTGAAGGAACAACATCCATTGGCCATATGTCGTGGCCATGACTTCTTATGTTGAGGGAATGACATGTTTTTTCTCGTGGCCACGAGTTTATTGCGTAAACAAATCTTCGTGACCATAGCAACCCGGGATTATCAGAGATATTTATCAGAGATATTTTATTTTGAATTAAGAAATTATTATATTATTTATACATATAAAATTTATGCATTTACATTTTATGCATTTATGACATTTTATGTTGATGTCGAGCATTTACAGTATGCTATTATTTACAAAAGTATTCAGAATGTTAAGTAAAGAGATCGAAATTGAAGCAAAAAATGAACAAATGAAAAAATATAACCAATAATAATAGGCTAATAAAAATAATAATAATGCACCCATATTACGAGGGAAATACTATCATTTAATGGACTTACAAGACTGTAGGAGGGATAAAAAAAGTTTTTATATTTTATTATGCACTTTATGTCATATTTATTTATGATAAAATTCATTTGAATGCTGACGATCGCCTGTAATACAGCCCGGTAGCCAAAGCATATGGTTAATATAATAATTACTTAATTCGAAATAAAATATGAATGAATCCATCTCTGATAATCCCGGGTTGCTATGGTCACGCAGATTTGTTTACACATTAAACTCGTGGCCACGAGAAAAAATTTGTCGTTACTTCGACAAAATGATCTTGTGGCCACGACATAATATGACGTTCCCACGAGTTAATATGACGCTCCTACAAATTAATATGTCGTGGCCACGTCATATTATCATGTTACCATGAGTTATTTTTTCGTGGCCACAACAAAACTAAGTAAACTGAACAAGTCACATTATGGGCACCGTAATATATATATATATATATATATATATATATATATATATATATATATATATATATATATATATATTATAGAAATATACACTATATATAACAGTTAGGCCTTGACAGCACTTTCCCCCTGTTGGGTCCATTTGATTTATTTATTTATTTTGCTGTATTTCCTACGATTAGTTGCATTTTATTATTTGCATTTAGCACCAATTTTTCTTTTTTTTTTTTCTTTTTTGCATTTTGCATAAACCCACTGGTTGATATAAAAATATATAAACATTCCTAACTATTTCCTAAATATAGTTCCTGTTGATTTGATGCTGTGATGATTTTATGATGCGTAGACGCATTATTTCTTTTTTCTTAATTTTCCACTGCTGCAGTCCATTCTACAGGGAAATGCATGTGGTCTGAACACTGTCTCTCTTGCAGGACAACCTTTCTCTTTCGCCTCATCTAATACAGACACTCCTTCTATCAGTGCCACCTATCCTACCTTAGGTATTCATCCATTCGTCTACCTAAACAATCACTTTCATTACTCCATATTTGAGTGAAATTAACATTAAAAGTTAGCATGAAATGAAAACTTCCCTTATTACATTGTTGACGATGATGTCAGTGCATGATTTTGCCTTTATTCCATTTTATATGTATTTTTATATAAAATTTTTCAATTAAATAGAAATAAATTCTACAATAATCTTTTATGATTGACATCACTGGTCCCTGATACAGAGATCAGTCAGTTCTGATAAAAATCCTGCCCTACAAATTTGCCTCAAATAAATATCCTCTTTTACTCCGAAATGTTATAGAAATGCTTCTTTATTCAGATTTCTGTATCACTATATCATTTCTATAACACTTTCATATGGTTATGGGTGTACTTGGATTCTTTTGCAGTAACTAACCTTTTGATAGTCTTTCCTGTATTTTGTTCTATATCTTCTTCTCTATATATTTCTCTCAGTTGTGCTCAACATATCCGCCTTTGTAAGTGACACGTCTGCAAGAATCAGCTGGAGAACCAGAGGAGAACGTTCTGATTCACAGCTCTTTGTTGGCATAATGAATCACAGTAAGGGACTTACTCATCAAACTGATTTGTCAGGATCCAATGTTTGCAGCATTGAGTTTTGTGTAACATTTAGACATATTTGTAACAAAGTTTGGAAAGTATCATTGAGGGCGGCAACAATGTGAACTTTTCTCAATTGATGATATTAATCTGTTGATTTCTTACATTAATTGGCTTTTCAACATTTTGATCAATGTGCAGATTAAAAAATGAGCTGTTGTAGAAACGTCCAAGCAGAAATGTAGGATCCTGTATAAAAACCTCTCCAAACAGCCCAAAATCCAGACCAAATGATAATGAAATTCATTCTTGAATATTTTCATTCTGTATCATTATTTTAAGCTCTTTTATCAATCTTACTCTATCAACTTTTCTAACCTTTCAGTGTCGCTTTACAGTATCATAGATATCACCTCTTTCGGCTGGGTTGTGGCCTAACACTATCTGGTCATGCGGTTATTCCTTCAGGTGATGGTATCTGGCAGCTAACAGAGGCTTTAAATACATCTAAAGGTTTCCACCTCATTGAAGGGCTCAGCCCAGGAACTGTGTACACAGTCCGGCTGCAGGCTTCACGCAGGGTTGATGTCCCTAGCCTTTTTGAAGAGGTTTTCAAGACAAGGAAAGGTGAGAAGTTAGAGAATGTAGCCAGTAGATCAGCATTAGATGTATCACTGGCATAGTAGAGTAAGTGATAGTCTTTCTGTGGGTGCATTAGCTCTAGAGGTAAAAAAAGAAAAGAGTTCTCTAATTCCGTTGAGCAAAGCAATTTTTATATATATATATATATATATATATATATATATTATTATTATTATACTTTTATAGAATGTGCTGTAAAAATAAGGCTGTGAAGTTTACAGGGGAGAAAACAGCAGCTGTGGTTGCCAGAAATTTACCTAAAAAATACAGTCACAACAGTACATCATGGTAACAAAAACTGTACATTTTAATAACTGATGTAGGGATGTGTAAAATACTATTTTGTATTTAAATACCTTTAAAAAATAAATCTAATGTATTTTGCATTTTTGCATTGTAGATTCAAAATACATAAAATTATTTTTGCCAATCAACCTCTTTATTAGACTGCTGATTTCCTGCAGGGATGGGCAGTATATTTTGTATTTTAAATACCTTTGGACAAAGTCAAATTAACTATGTATTTAAATAGATTTAATCTTAGTAATTGTTTGTTTTTAGTATTTTTGTATACTTGTTGATACAGGAAATCAGCAGTCTAATAAAGAGGTTGATTGGCAAAAAGTATTTTATGTATTTTGAAACTACAAAAATACTAAGATTAAATACTAAGATTAAATGTATTTAAATACAAAATAGTATTTTGTATTTCAAAAACATGTATTTGAAATACTGCCCATCCCTATATTACATCATTCTACGCTACTTTGTATCTGTAGAGTATACTGATAACCACTTTAACTTGTCGATGCTAAAGTGCCTTTTTGTTCTGATCTAGGTCAACTGGACACTGATTTCAAAACCCTAATGTACATAACCAAGAAGAAAAATAATCATTAGTGTATATATATATATATATATATATATATATATATATATGAACATACTGTATCTTTCAAAACTCGAAAGTTCCACTCCATAATATATGACCTTCAGAATGTAAGTTCATTGACTGTAAGGCCCTAAAACGTTCTGATATCAAATAAATCCCTTTAGACACATAACGGCCAACCTCTACACGTCAACGATGCCTACTTTTTATTTGACAGAAACTTGGCCCATCAGTTCAGTGTGAGGAGGAATTTGGGTAGATAATGTTATTCATAAACACCGGAAGAACTAACAATAATGCCACTGAATTATTTATGACTGGTAGATGTATCACCTACAGCTCTGCATGTGCTCCCAACACATCCTACATAAGAAACAAGTGACAAATTTATTTGCAACTGGGTCCCTGATCATTTAATTTTGTCAGCAAACTCACGGGTTCTGAGACAACAGCAAAGACGAGTCCATTTATATCAGAGAACTAGCAAATGTTCAAAAGAAGTTAATCAAATGTACAACCATTTAAAGACTATTCTTTGGGTTCTGGTTGTTCTTCTTTGACAATCCACATCAGAATTTGACACCAGATTCTTACTCTAACCCAACAAGACATCATCACTATTTTCCAGTATTTTTTAAGTTGACATCAGTATGACTGTTCACAAATTAAATTTTTCCAAAAACAAACTCTCCTTTGTCCTTGCAGTGTCTAGTAAACAACCCGTGGCATCCCAGGAGTGGTTTGTGGTGATCATGTGTGGAGTGGCTTTACTAACTCTGCTTGTCCTCATCGGCTGTTTTGTAATAAAGAACAAAAGCGGCAAGTACGCAGGTAAGACACAAACAGCTGCAGAGGTCACACAGAGCTCCCAGACCTCTGTTTGAGCTCTCTGGTCTCTGTAGTCAAAATGTATATACTTTAGCTTGGTGCTTTTGTTAGCTTTGTGTCAAGTGGCTCTGTCGCACCAACTCATAGATTTATTACTAGCAGTGTCAGACAGAAAACCTGAGATCAGTGAGCTTTATTGACCTGTTCTCACCTAGTACAGGTGTTCTTCACATATATTTAACCAATTTGAAATGATTTTTAATGGATTCAAGAACTAATGGATTATTGCAACAAATTTTGCATGCATTAAAATGGATAAGAACCCTTTTGGAGCTTTTGGAATAAAACCCAAGGCATTGCAAGACAGATTTGAACGTCTTGTTCTTACATCACTGTGGCTGTTCGCTATACTTTACATAAGGGTTATTTATACCTTACCGAGCTAAAAAAGAATAAATGTTGTTTTTTTTACCAGTAAGGCCAAATCTTACATTTAAGTTAAGCACACAGTAATTTTTCTAAAAGGCAGTCAGTGTCCTTGATGTGCTTCTACACAGAAAAAAATACAAAGTACTTACATTTAGAGAATATGAAACATTGAATGTTTGCTCAGCATTTGCAAATCAAGAAGATATCATATTATCTCTTATGAATAACAATAATGTCATTTTTCTTTTTTAAATGACATCAAGGCAAGAAATTTCAAAAGCAATTGAGAAAAACCAATACACAAAACACTCTCCTTGAATGTTGTAATCTCACTCCAATCGAATCTCCTAAAATAGTATATTGTGATTTTATGATAACATCTCATATTTGTATTTTTTTTCTTGGCAGTTAAGGAAAAGGAGGAAACTCCTGCTGATCCTGAAGCTCAAGCCATGTGCGAAGAATCCCTCTGCGACAGGTCAGAGAGCCACACTTGTCCTTTTATAGATTTTCATCTCTCTGAGTTCCTGTAATATCATTTCTTAATGCCTTTTCTACTGCAAATAAACCCTACATGCACACCATTTACTTGGAGTCACATGGAAAGCATTGCTATGCAAGCTTGAACTTAATCTGTGCTCACTAGCCTGCACACAGGTAGTGAACGGTAGCTTTGTTTAGCTTAAAAGTTAGATTGTTAGTGTAGAGGGGTTGGTTTGTTGTGTTACTGTATGTTAAGCCTGTAGTACAACTTTAAAAGGGTTCTGCAGTTATAGAAAGACCTGAAAATAATGGAATTTTCCAAATCAAATTTATTTATTTTTTTCCAGGCCTAAAAAAAATCATGGAAGAACAAATTAATGAAAGTTTATAGTGAATATGGGAAAAGAGAGTGTTTAAGTCAGAGTCTTTGCTAATTGTTATTATTTTAAAAGATTATTATCTGACATATTACAAATGGAAATCAGTTGATAAATTAAACATTTTGGAGCCAGTACGATTTTCTTATAAATGTATACTTTGATTTAGCAAGGTCAATTGATCAAAAGGGACAGTAAATATATATATAAATTTCAAATAAATGTTGTTCTTTTGATCTTTTATTAATAAAATAATCCCGAAAAAAATGTATCACAGTCTCCACAAAAATATTAAACTGCACAGAGGTTTTCAACACTGATAATGATAAAAATAATAACAGTTTCTTGAGCAGCAAGTCCGCATTACGGAATAATTTCTGAAGGATCATGTGAACTGAGTAACACTGAAGACTGAGTAATGATGCTCAAAATTCAGCTTTGAAAAGGATTAAAATAGTATATATATATATATATATATATATATATATATATATATATACACACACACACACACACACACACACACTCACCGGCTACTTAGTTACACCTTTTCAATTGCTTGGTAACACAAATTGCTAATCAGCCAATCACATGGAAGCAACTCATTTTCACAGACAACCATCTCTAGGGTTTACAGAGATAGAAAGGCAACAGTAACTCAAATAACCACTCGTTAGAACCAAGGTAAGCAGAAAACCATCTCTGAACACACAACACATCGAACCCTGAAGCAGATGAGCTACAGCAGCAGAAAACAACACCGGGTGTCGCTCCTGTCAGCTATGAACAGGAAACAGAGGCTACAATTCACACAGGCTCACCAAAACTGGAAAATAGAAGATTGGAAAAACTTTACCTGGTCTCGATTTCCACTGCAACATTCAGATGGTAGGGTCAGAATTTGGCATAAAGAACATGAAAGCATGGATCCATCCTGCCTTGTCTCAGTTGTTCAGGCTGGTGGTGGTGGTGTATGGTGTGGGGGATATTTTCTTGGCACACTTTGGGCCCTTTAGTACCAACTGAGCATTGTTTAAACACCACAGCCTACCTGAGTATTGTTTCTGATAATGTCCATCCCTTTATAAATCTTGAACGGTAGATTTGCATCATGGATGTGCAGCCCATAAATCTGCAGCAACTGCGTGATGCTATCATGTCAATATGGACCAAAATCTCTGAGGAATGTTTCCAACACCTTGTTGAATCTATACCACGAAGAATTAAGGCAGTTCTGAAGGCAAAAGGGGGTCCAACCCGATACTAGCAAGGTGTACCTAATAAAGTGGCCAGTGAGTGTGTGTGTATATATATATATATATATATATACAATCTATCAAATCTTATTAACTGTAGTGCATATTTAAACCATCAGAAATGTCTGGAAATATGATGGAAATTTGTTGGATAAAAAAAAATGTGTAGTTAATGATGGAAAAACAACAACAATTATGGCCCTGAAACTGTTACACCCAGGTGCAATGTGACAAGTGGCACATTAAAAAAACCTGTGTGGAAAACAGACCAGAGGCGAGCGAAAAGTGGGGCTGCATGCAGTTAACTTGTATACTTGCAAATGGAGTAGCTTGAATCCATAAATGTGTTTCCATCTCATTACACTTAGACACAGAGATGCCCGTATTATTGCTCCCTCAGGAAAGAAATGCAGCTTCAGCAGAGGCTCAGAGTCTGATCTGTACGCTACCCTTGTTTGGGGAGTTATAGCACCAGACACTCAAACATCTGCTAACCGAAAGAAACCAGATAGGGAAGTACGTCACTTACCAGCTGTGGAGTATGACAGTTGCCTCAGAGGCTTTCAAAACTGCGTTACTCTGGCTTACACAAGGTTTATCATGTAACACCATTGGTGATATTCATTTGATGCACTGTAACATGATAGAGTGCATTGAATTTTGGGATACTGAGATATAATATATATATTACAGGATGACTGATAAAGGATTTAGCAAATACTGGTAACCAAACTGGGTAAAGTTAAACTGAGATTAGTCTGTCAGTCAGTTACTGAAACACACAGATACACACACACTCACACAAACTGTTTTCTATTGTAATATATTTTAAAATGTAATTTATTCCTGTGATGTAAGCTGAATTTTCAGCATCAGGATCATGCACATGATCCTGTATGCTGATTTGCTGCTCAGTTATCATTGGTGCTCAATTATTAATAATGATTTTTATTTTATTAATGTTGAAAACTGTTTGCTGCTTGATATTTTTGTGAAAACGGTGATAATTGTTTCAGGAATCTAATGAACAGAAAATAAATATTTTGTAAAAAATGTAGCCTATTTACTGTCACATTTTAAATAAATTTAATGCATCGTTGCAGAATACAAGCATCTATTTATGTATGTATGCATTTATTAAATAATTGTATGACACCCAAACTTTTAAATGGTACTGTAAATGTAAAATGGATTTCACAAAACTATGAAGCAGTTTTTAACATTAATAGTAATAAGTATTAAGTTTCTTGATCAGCAAATAAGCCTGATTTTATTATTTATTGATTATTTATTAAAATGTAAGTGTTTTAAAAAAAAGTTATTTTAGAGTATTACTATTTTTACTGTATTTATGATCAAATAAATGCAGCATTGGTTAGCATAAGAGATGTTTAATGATAACAGGTTCTGATACAATTATTTTACTTTTTATCTGCACTGATTAATTGGCAAAAGCATCTAATTTCTACACGTTGTTAACTCTATATATTTTGAAGACATGATGCAATGCAGTCTCTACTGGGAATTGTTCTCCTATGGTCAGTGGGACTACAATTTCCAAAATTAAAAGAGGACAAATGTCAGTTTATCCTAATAAATGTTCAGTTTGGATTAATTGTATCGCTATCCAAGATGTTGTGGCATCTTATAGTAATTGGGAGCTTACGAGGTGACCCCCTGTCTCATTCCAGAAACCTGCTTGCTGGCAGTGTGCCTGCTCTCAAATTGGCAGCTAATTTTGGTTTGTCCCATCATTCCTATAGGGACTAAAGTAACCTGACAGGCTGTTTGTCTACAGGCACACATAGCATGTCTTAAGTTGGTCCTCTCGTTGGCTTGCTCTCTGCAATTTTCTCTCTCTCTAGTTTTGAGAATTGCCATCAGGCCATTGCAATTAGTAATTAGCAGAAAGTAGTGATTATATCCTTCCCATACACCCTCCTACACCCGCTCTGTCTGCCAGCCTCGACTAGTATCATCTTCTTAGTCACTCAGAGCTGAATTTGACTCATTTTTCTTGTTGTTTGACAGTGACAATGATAAGAAGCCGCTGAAGAGCAGCAAGCCATTGTTCACAGACATCAAAGAAGATGATAACAGTGAGGACGACAGCAGTGAGTTCGACGAAGATGGGTCATTCATCGGGGAGTACACGGGGAACAAGCGCAGGGGGTCCACAGAGGTGAACGGACATGCCCCCGTGACCTCATAATGCTGGTTCAATCTTAGGAACTTTTAAACAATTTTACAGGGAGAACGAAAAGATTGTTTGTATGATGTGCCATGAATTTGTCTGCATTTTTTAAGAGTTTGCTTTTGCGTGAATGGCCACTTCTTTACAGTATTAATATGAAGAGTGATGACAGGTTATAGTTCTGGCCAACATGAAAATTATGCCATCATTTATTCATCACTATGCCGTTTCAAACCGGTATGACTGACTTCTTGAGACGTTTAGCAGAATGTTCACACTGCTCTTTCCTTACAATAAAAATAAATGGTGACCAAGAAATGCAAAGCTTCAAAAAAAGACAAAAATAGATCTATACCCTTGTGAAAAAGAAGTACATTTTAGCATACTTAAAAAATAGTACTTATGGAAATAATATACTTTAAAAGAATATACGTTAAGTGCAACTGACTGTGATGTTTTGTAGTGTACACTATTTGAATGTTATTTGCAATTAGCTTAGTAATTAAATTTATATTAAATCCATTTAAATTTAAGAGTATTTCTTGACCAACTTAAGTAGGACTTCTTTATATGTTGATATTTATATATTAAGTACATCTTTATTTGTTATTTCATAATTAAATTTTCTTTGAAATATGGTTAAATTCTACTGATGAATATAATTACGGGCATTTATTGTAAACTAAAATATATTTTAATGTTATTTCTACTGAATAGCCATTGTCATAGTCATGAAAGTGTATTCTTACACTTAAGTAGCCTTTTATTTTATTTTCTACAAGTAGATTTTTTAAAACATATTTTAAGATATTAATTAAACTACAAGTGCACATTTAATACAATCAAGCACACTTATTTTTCACAGGGGTATTCAAAGTCTTCTCAAACCATACAATATGAAATTCAATAAGTCATTACTCACTGATAATCTGCTGCAACTCTCAAATCTCATTCACATTTGCACATATTCTAATATGGCGCATCAAGATATATCACAGCAGGCTTTATATCAGTGATGGGATAAAAAATAACTCTGGTTTACGTGACGTGAGTAAATTAAGACAGAATTTACATTCTTGGATGAGCAAATAGCAATTTTTTTGGTTTTATGAAACAATATTTGCCCTACAACAAAACAATCAGGTTTGTGCACCTTAAAATTCAAGTGGATTGCATGGTTGCGGTTGGATTAGGTAACATTTTCACTATTACTGCTGAAGAAAAATAAATAATTCATGGCCTGTCACAAAACTGATATCTTGACAGCACAATTTTCGGTTACATGTTTGCTTGTGTGGGCAATCACGTAACCTCTCTGCACGCCTCTCAGCAAGATACTGACACAATGAAACAAAACAATTATGTTCTGACTCTTCAATATATCTACAAAAACATATTTCTGTTTAACCACATATTTGATTAAAACTGACGTTGGCACTGCCATTGGAAAGAAATCGACTAGAAAGTTCAACATTAAATGGTTAGATCCCATATTTTTCTACTTGAACTAATATGCAAAAACAAGTTTTAGCCCATGTAAGCTACCACCATATGGGGGATTATGTAATCAATAATGTAAAAAGATCGTCTTATCATCTTCTTGAAATGACTCAAATTTAATCAAGTCCTTCGCTATACTTTCGGTGTCTTTGGCAAATCTTTTACATTTTCTAATCCAGTTTTGCCTCCAAAATGAGATGAAAAACACTTCTTCTTGTGTTTAACATCAAAATCCATGTTCCTAAATAATGTCCGGGCCGCAATCCAACATAATGTCAATCCAACTTAAAATCCCACTAACATATTTATTATTACTGAGAAAAAAAATATATATATGTGTGTGGTTATATGTGATTTTTTTTTCTTATTTTCTTTTTTGTCTTATTTTGAAAATGCTCTTCTGTTCTTTCTCTGTACATATATGTAGATTATATTTTTTGTAAGTTTTTTTCACATTTTTATTTTGTGCATTTCAATCTGCCTGATATATTGCTTAAAAGAGGTTTTAAAATATGTTGTGTAAATTGTTCATCCTTCTATCTTCAGACCTGAAAAACGTTTACTCACACATTTGCTGTGCTTTGCTATATTCGTCATTCAAAATACAATGAAATGTTGAATAAGACATTTTGCCACAGACACACAGGACAATAAAAATTACTTTAAACAGTGAATCGAAATGTTTTTCTATTCATAGAAACATATTAGTTATATATAATCATCTTATATTGAGACATCAGATTTGTTTTCATTATTATTATTAAATGAAAAATGCATTAGAAAAGTGAGGTAAACTGTTTCCATGGACCTGTAAAGGAGTTGTAAAGGAGTCAGAGTAGTAATAAGCTGACACACACACTCTTGTGGAAAGTGCCTTGTGACCGTTGACTCCCTGTGTCTCTACAATACAGCGGTGCACCAATTAAAACACACACAGTGCTTTTAAGGGCACAACCTCTGCAATTAAAGCCAGTGTTAAAGCACATCCTGAGAAGCCTGAACACGTCCCACATGACTGGAAAGAACCAGAACATGTACAAGAGGGTCACCACTGGCCAAGACTCAGTGAGGTAGACAGTAAGCTGATTTGATGATTGTGTGGACGTTCAACATTCTTTTGCATACACTGGTATACATACTAGTATCCTGTTATATTATATAGATCAGTGGTTTTCAACAGAGGGTGAAAGAAATATATAAATAAAACAAAACAAATGTTTTTAACCAAAGCTATACTAATATGATGAAGTTTCATTTCATCTCTCATAAATAATAATAATTTAATTAACATTTTAATAAGATACAGTATATACAGTAACAATATACATCAATATACAATAGGCTTAAAATTCAGCACTTAGTTTATACAATATTTTTCTCCATCTTGCTATAAACCAAGGAGTCTTGGAGACCTAGGTAGAGAGAAAATTATTATAAATTGGGATGAAAGAAATTAAATAAATTCTGCTGTTTTAGTGCACAAACACTTAATTTATTATGTCAAGCTGTCATTGTAACCTCTGCCTACGGTGTCTTAGCCTTTTACTTTATGGCAATTTAATAATGTTTATGACAACTGAGGTAAGGTTCTTATTTTTAAAAACACAGAAATGTTTTTCCCTTCATCGCGAATGTCCAAGGCAAGTTGACAATGTTCTTATTACATTTAGAGGTTCCCTCTAGAAGGAAGCTGTTAACAGTAAATCCATCCTTTTCTTTCTAAGAAAAGTGTCCCAGTTTAAGAAAAAAACTGAAAAACAATTAAAAACAATAATTGCATAAGACGGCATAACACATAAATTGCGTACATTTTAAGGACCAATTCTCTTTAATAACTAGTTGCTTGTTAGAATTCATATTACTAGCATGTTGACATTTTATTATAAAGCACATATCAATGCCTTATTTTGCATGACCATATTCTAGATCCCTTAATCATACCTAACCTTAACAACTACCATACTAACAAATAATTAGCAGCAAATTAAGAATTTATTGAAGCAAAATTCAGTTAATATATATATATATATATATATATATATATATATATATATATATATATATATATATATATATATATATATTTGAAATACATTCTCTGAAAACTATTATCATAATACTTATTATTTAATTTTTCTACTTTAAAATGTCAGGTTTATTTAGGTGTGTTACTTGCTATTTCTTTGTTTAATTATTAGTGAAATTTACTAGAAATGAGTGAAATAAATTCTGGCCATGTGAGTTTCTGATCTCATTTTGCAGGTAAATTGCCATTCTTCCACCCAAAGCTCTTCAAGATTATCTAGGCATCCAGCTATATATAATCAGCTGAGTCCATGGCTAAAGCAATTGAAAAGCACCCAATGCTTAGTGCTGAAATAATGCGTCATTCACACCGATAATCCCTGCTTCGTGCTGGATTATTCTTTCATCCTCTCTAAAATTGCTTTCTCTGTAGAGCAATGAAACCCACTAAACAACAACAAAAGATTACCCCCACCCCCCATCAGTAGACCTTGGACTCAAAAATGAATCGCCTCAAGGCTATCAGATTCAACATGTAACAACACACAGGTAAAGTCCAGAGTGAACCCCAGTGAGCATCTGAGGTCTGTGCACCTGTGCAATTATATATGACTGAGGTGTTTCATTGATGAACCAAAACTCAACTTTGTTGGCCTCGTTAATAATATTTCCATACATTTCCAGTTCTTTTGGTGATCTACTGTGCTCTGTTGTTATGGATGTAATTTACTTTTCATTCAGTTAATTTCAATCAATTGGTCAAACCAGTCATTAATCATCAAGTTATTTGGCGTTTGAATCAGTCAGAGCGGGTTTAATATAATTGATTCACTTGCTCAAAATGAATCAGTTCAGAATATTTTGAAACTGTTATTTTTATTTTAATCAGAGGTGTCAAGTAACGAAGTACAAATAGACCCCTTAATCGCCTACGTCACTGTGACGTCACCGCTCTAGCTGGAGGCAAAACATAAGGCAGAACTCATAGCAGATGCGCTAAAAGTTTGAGGTTTTGACTTTATAATGTCTTCTTGTTGGGTTTTTGGCTGCCAGAATAGAAGGAACAGCACTTTTGTTTCAAAACTAAAGTTTTACCGGATCCCGGCAGACATTCATTCACAAAAATCAAGAAGACAATTCTGGTTGAATGCAATACGGCGTACAGACTGGACGGAGATGATAATAAATAATGCTCGTGTTTGCAGTGCACACTTCATATCAGGTAAAATAATCTATGCATATGAACTGGTGTGTTGGTTTTATCTAGTAAATCAGCAAGTTTCTGTTTTATAGGTGAAAAGTCATCAACCTTCAGTGCAATAGCTAGTTTAAATGTTAAACAAACATACAGCGATAGATGTGTGTGCCATCCTTTGAATGGTGTTTTAAAATAATACACATTGCTAATCATAGTTAGCCCAGCGATAGGTTACATTAGAAAATAAGCCTTGACAAAATTCCCCATACCACCCAAAAGTAATTCATATGGCCGTATGGCATACGGGTCAGGTAGCATGATTCCATCCGCGAGAGTTAATAATAAAAAAAAAAAAAGCTGTCACGGTCCCGCAGAGTCAGGGACTGTACATATTCGGACAGTTCTGAACCTTCTTCTGCATCCATGTTTAATAAATCCCTCCTAAAACGTGCAAGCTTACGCTTGTCAACATTGTGTCCGCGCCTCTTTTTGCCTCAAGCTAAGCCCCGCCCCGCCCCGCCCACCCGGAGACGTTGGAATGTTTACAAGCTTTTAAGGGGTCTATATTTCCTTACATTACTTAAGTATAAATTTTGGGTATCTATACTTTACTTGAGTAATTATTTTTCAGCCGACTTTTTACTTCTACTCCTTACATTTTCACGCAAGTATCTGTACTTTCTACTCCTTACATTTTAAAACTAGGTTAGTTACTGCTAGTTCATTTCGGCTTGTTTTCATTTGTCATCATTAAAAAATAAAAAATAAAAAATAAAAAACTATCCAGATAAATCGCGCCATCCAGATGGAGTGAATTGGGGTTGGATGAGAAGTATAAACATATACCATTCCGACACCCTATTGGTTTGTACGCGATCCATCGCATCTGCACATGACACAAATCACATCACAGTCCAGCCAGGACATAGACAGTTTTGGGTTAGTTTATCAAAAAATATATTTCTTAAAAAGGAAGGGTTGGGTATGGAACCGATATCCGATCGCCTCAGAGTCAGTCCACTTAAATTTCATATGAGATCGGCGTCAGACCGGTTTCCTCTCCGTCTTTCAGCGCGCTCTTCAACCCGCAGACCTTGAGCAGAGCAGCGCATGCGCACTTAAACACAAACAGAGGACACAAGGTATTTGTTTATCGATAGATTGTTAGAATATCTGTATCTGTGCAACTCTTTGTCATAAATTCAGTTTACAAAAGGTCACGAGGGAGCCGGTTTCCCATCTACTGTAAAGTTTTTGCTCATTACACCACAGCTGTTTCCTCCAGTGAAAATCTAGCCCTTAACACATATGAACGAACACATACTTTAATTATTTAACACTTATTTAAATATACTTAATTTAATCATGCGTACTATACACTACTGTGCAAAAGTCTTAGGCACGTTAGTATTTTCACTTATAAGAATGGTGATCGGCCAGTTATTTATATATTTTGCTATAGTGTGTCAGTATAAAATAACAGTTTACATTTCCAAACATCCATTTTGCTGTTGTCAGACTGCTTGTGCATTCAAAATCGCACTAGATTATTATTAAAATTAATGGCAACTGATATTTCCTTCTGACACACTACAGCAAAAGATTTTTTGGGGTGAAAATACCAATGAGCCTAAGACTTTTGCACAGTACTATATTTTAAAAATGACATTGTTGCTACTTTATAAAGAATGAGCATACAGTCATTCATAGAACTGATTAAAGACAGTGACAGACAGCACTCATGTTAACTAAATATCAGAGTGAGCGACAGGGATACAGTAGAAACATTATGTGTGGTTTTGTATTAAATAATGACCCAGATTGTGAAATACATTTATTAGCCTTAGATTAAGGGAAGCACAACTTGGGAAATGAGAGCATCCAAGGTGATAGCTATGGATTTATTTTAAATATTTGTAATGTTCTATAATATTATCAATAGTTTTGTTTGTGGTTCTTTTTTTTAAAGTATCGGTTCAGGTACCGTTTAGGTGCCGGTACCATTTTAAAAGTATCAAAAAGGCACTGGACCCGACTTAAAAGTAATTATTTCTCACTGGCTCATTTACCAAATGGGTGCTTTCTCTTCGTCCTCCACAAATTAAGCTACTGTAGGTAGTTCGATAGCGAGACATTGTAATAAATTATCGTTTGCGATTGACGACGCGATTGACAATGTTGTGATAAGTAGGCTATGCCAACTTTGTAACTTTGTAACTTCTCTCTAAAAAGTACTGAAGTACCTGTACTTATTAATAGGCCTACTTTCTAAATCCCACATTGTTTAATGCAGAAGTGTTCTAGTCTGTACAGTATGCAATTATATCAGAAATATCTGTAATTCAATTAAAATAAATTACAGTAAATTACAAAAAATAAAGTAAATATTTACTTCAAGCATTATACCAAACAATGTAATAAACAGGCATTTGAAATAAAATTAAGCTTACAATTTTAAATATATAATATCAGATATTAAAAAGGTAACTTCAATGTAGCATTTACATTTTTCTATGTAGAGTCAGTGAGACAGTAAGATTTATTTTTTTTAAGAAATTGATACTTTTATTTAGAATCTTCTTTAAAAAATGAAGATTTTCCAACCTTTAAACTTGAATGCTAGTGTAGTAGTGTAACAAGCTACTATCTCTAAAGTGTAACGTATAGCTAGCTATTTTATATTTAATTAGCTATTTTTTACAGAGAAGCTAGCTTTCCCAGCACTCACTAGAACAAACTATGCATGAACGGTTAATACTTCTATACTAAGTATTGGCAATAGTTAGAGTGATGCTACTCTACCTTTTCCTTCAATCTTCAGGCTTCATTTCCCTGCCCATGACATTTGATAGCTTGACACTGTTGATTAACTATTCCTGTTAGATCTGATGAATTAAGCCCAGGCAAACTGGAGGTTTTAAGACCACAAAAGGCCAATATTAATATCTCAATTACATAGCTGAAATACATGGTCAAGCTATAGTGTTTGCTCTCATAGATGCCATTAAACAAGTAAAAAGTCCCAAAGGTGTTCTAAAGGTGCTGGTCATATAATTAGAATATCATCAAAAAGTTGATTTATTTCACTAATTCCATTCAAAAAGTGAAACCTGTATATTATATTCATTCATAACACAGAGACTGATATATTTCAAACGATTATTTCTTTTAATTTTGATGATTATAACTGACAACTAAGGAAAATCCCAAATTCAGTATCTCAGAAAATTAGAATATAACTTAAGACCAATACAAAGAAAGGATTTTTAGAAATCCTTTAGGCCAACTAAAAAGTATGAAAATTAAAAGTATGAGCATGTACAGCATTCAATACTTAGTTGGGACTCCTCTTGCCTGAATTACTGCAGCAATGCGGTGTGGCATGGAGTAGATCAGTCTGTGGCACTGCTCAAGTATTATGAGAGCCCAGGTTGCTCTGATAGTGGCCTTCAGCTCTTCTTCATTCTTGGGTCTGGTATATCTTATCTTCCTCTACACAATTCCCCATAGATTTTCTATGGGGTTAAGGTCAGGCAAGTTTGCTGGCCAATTAAGAACAGGGATACCATGGTCCTTAAACCAGGCACTGGTAGCTTTGGCACTGTGTGCAGTTGCCAAGTCCTGTTGGAAAATGAAATCTGCATCTCCATAAAGTTGGTCAGCAGCAGGAAGCATGAAGTGCTCTAAAACTTACTGGTATACAGCTGCGTTGACTTTGGAACTCAGAAAACCCAGTGGACCAACACCAGCAGATGACATGGCACGGCAAACCATTACTGACTGTGGAAACTTTACACTGGACCTCAAGCAACGTGGATTGTGTGTCTCTCCTCTCTTCCTCCAGACTCTGGGACCCTGATATCCAAAGGAAATGCAAAATTTACTTTCATCAGAGAACATAAGTTTAGACCACTCAGCAGCAATCCAGTCCTTTTTGTCTTTAGACACTTCTGATGCTGTCTGTTGTTCAAGCGTGGCTTGACACAAGGAATGCGACAGCTGAAACCCATGTCTTGCATACGTCTGTACGTAGTGGTTCTTGAAGCACTGACTCCAGCTGCAGTCCACTATTTGTGGATCTCCCCCACTTTTTTGAATGGGTTTTGTTTCACAATCCTCTCCAGGGTGCGGTTATCCCTATTGCTTGTACACTTTTTTCTACCACATATTTTCCTTCCCTTCGCCTCTCTATTAATGTGCTTGGACACAGAGCTCTGTGATCAGCCAGCCTCTTTTGCAATGACCTTTTGTGTCTTGCCCTCCTTGTGCAAGGTGTCAATGGTCATCTTTTGGACAACTGTCAGGTCAGCAGTCTTCCCCATGATTGTGTAGCCTACAGAACTAGACTGAGAGACCATTTAAAGGCCTTTGCAGGTGTTTTGAGTTAATTAGCTGATTAGAGTGTGGCATCAGGTGTCTTCAATATTGAACCTTTTCACAATATTCTAATTTTCTGAGATACTGTATTTAGGATTTTCCTTAGATCTCAGTTATAAACATCAAAATTAAAAGAAATAAACGTTTAAAATATATCAGTCTGTGTGTAATGAATGAATATAATTATATGAACAGCACCTGTATACCATCTAAAGAACTTTCATTGCTTGCAAGGTGTGTAAAAAGAAAGCACCAAGGTTAAGGAAACTTGTGAACACATTTACCATCCACTGTGAATTGATGCTGTGAAAGCTCTATAGGAGCATCAGGTACAGGAGGTTACGTTTACCACACATAAAGCTGTAGTTAAAATGTTTTAGGAAGTACCTCAGTAGGTGATTCTGAATCAATGCACAGTGAACCTCTCTTGGGTCAATTCACTGTTTTCATTCGTCAAACATAAACATAGACTCTAACCCTGACCCTAACACCATTAGATTCAGACACAGCGGCTCTCAAATCTTTAATAAAGAATGAAATCAGCTTGCAAATAAAAACACCGGGGCTTTGCTGAAGACAAGGTTTGATCTACTAATTATTCCAGAGAGCAGCGATGCCGACACAGACTGTACAAGAAGGTGGAGGACACATGCTATGGAGTTTTTATTAATAATGAACACATAGTTCACAGGGAGGTAAAATATGACAGGTGTCATATTTCAAAATTCCTGAGTTGCTTTGTTAATAAACAGAGGACTTTTAAGAGAACTACTCTCAAACAAAACTGTCAAGTTGTCAAGCTCAGTGAGAAAAACTTGTGACTACTATAATTTTTTACACAGCTGCAAAATATGGTTGCCAGTCCTGTTTTAGAGTCCTTAATGTGGTTAGGTTGACACACAGATTGGTTATAAACATTTTATTATTTTTAACTAAACTGCCTTTCCTAAATGTTTAGGACTTACATCCACATTTTCGGTAATGTGTGGCAGATGAACTTATGCCTTAATTGGAGTCATTAAATAAATGTGTATGTTGTAATAAGATTTACCAGTGTTATGAAGGTTCCATTTATTTATTTTTATTTTTTTATATTTACTTTAGTGATTATGGTTACAGATGATATTTACTGCAATCATTAAACAGAATAATTTATATGATACTGCAAGATGTCACACTGCCAAATATGATAGTGGATCAGCATGATTGTATCTGAACTTTATGTAATTTATGCTGATTACTGTGAATTTTAAAGATGTGTCTTCACATTAATTATTTCAATTTTTTTCAACTGATATTATTCGCTAATAATTGTCAACAAAGAAACTTGAGCTAAAGGTCTCCATCAGTGGAGATCCACATCATTAATCCAAAACACCATTTATGTAAAAATGTTTTAAATTTAATACCAAACATTTGAATGCACCTTTAATAATGCGTTAGAATAAATGTATATGATTATATTTCATTCAAAGCCAATGGACACAAATGTTGAGGTCTCTAAATAGTGATAAATGCAAAATCAATGATGGTGACAGTTGTGGTAACAAAAATTACGACAGACTGTATCCAAAGATAAAAATAAAAAAATAAATAAAATAGATGAAAAAGGAGAAATGCAATAGGCTGCATTGCTATTAGCTTGCTGTGAAAGACGAAATAACATATTTTGAAAAATGTCTCTTTGTCCACACAATGACAGTCAATGGGGACAATTTTAATTGTTTTGCATTCCAGTGAACTTCATTTACAGACCAAAACATTTTTTTTCTTTATTCTTCAAAATATCTTCTTTTTTGCTCTCTCTGTCATGTAGTTTTGGACATCATAAGAGTGGGGAAATCAGAACAATGTCCATTTTTCAGTATGTATTTCAATATGTATAGCATCTTAAAATGCTCACAAGGTTTTGGAACAGAGCCAGTGTGACATTTAAGAGTGTCCTACAGAAACATTCATGTTCTTTAGGGACCTTAGTCCCTCTGTTCCTTTGCTTGTCCTGTTCTCACATTAGACTGAAAATTTTTCTTACTAGGAAGGCAATTATGTAAAGATGTCTGTTAGAAGTCATTACTTCCTGGTACAACACTTTTAGATAGTTACTGTGCAATTGCACAAGTCAGCAAGCCAATCAAATGTGGAATCAGCAGGAACAAGGAAACTCTCATCCATGAAAGAAATAATGAGAGCTGAACGATGTTAATAAGCTTACAAAGCACGACTGGGTAATGGAGAGAGAACCTCTACTATCACTGTGTTTATTTCTCATTCAGTATTCATGAGGTACTACACAATATGGACAGGCACATACTATGCATCTTTTACTGCTTTTGGATATACTAAAGGCTAAATGAAAACAGAAAGATATGTTTTGTTTAAACAGGCCTCATTTTTCAGAATATAAACTTAAATGTGCAGTCAGTAATGTTTTAACCATTAAAAAATAAATACATGATTGAATAGTGAAACATTATAAAATTATTTGTATTATTTTACATTTTAGTATTTTCTGTTTTCAATTAAGTAAAAGTTTTAGTAATTTTGTTTTGTGTTCTTGTCATCTAGGTTTTACTTCTTTATTTGTGTATTTCTGTGTAGTTGTAGTCCTTCAAATAAATAAAAAAAGGAATGCTGAAAAAAAATTCCATAGTTATAGTAAAAAAAAAAAAAAAAAAAAGAATTCTGTCTTCTAGGAAAATAAATAAATAATTCTGGGCTAACCATGCCATATAACCAGACCTTGACTCCTTGAATACGCTGCACACCAGCACAGTCCACCTACTATATTTGTAAATATTTGACAATTTTATAGATTGTTGTATGCAGTAGGGATGCACCAAAACTCGTTTTTCCAGAACGAGTAGGCTACAACACATATACGTATATATTTTTTGGTCTTGGCTGTGAAATATATATATATATATATATATATATACACACTCACTGGCCACTTTATTAGATACACCTATATTGGGTTGGACCCCCTTTTGCCTTCAGAACTGCCTTAACCCTCTGAGGCCTAAGGGGGTTTTTGGGGCCTGGAGAAGTTTTGACATGCCTTGACTTTTGTGCTTTTTTCAGTTGCTTATAAACATATATATGGCTAAAGTCTGAAAACACTGTATTCAGTACAAACTGGGCTACAATAACATGTAAATAGCATATATGTACATGATTGTGTTTTGGAGAAAACAACGTTTATGCGGTTAGTAAAAAACTAAAATTTTGAAGTCACTGAAATAAGGTCATAAAATACATACAGAACATTTATTCACAAGACTGTCAAACTTGGAGCTTGTAGCCTAGAATTTTTGCTTCAAAATGATGTGAAAATCATATTTTTTACTCACTCACAGAAAACAATGTATTGATTTAAATTTTCTAAGACACTTTTTGTTGGTAAAAGTCATATGCGAGTAGGCGTCAACTATCATGAATATCATTGTGATTTACACCTGAGAAGACAAAGGCCTGCATAATGAGCTGCATAATGAGCCTTTTGGTCAGCTGTGTGTCACTGAGAGGGAGGAGTTACAAGAAAGAATGTGAGCACAAAATAAATGTATATATTTCTATGTTTGTAGTTTATTTGGAATATATTTAATTATCCCACAAAATAACTTGAGATTTACTTGCAGGTGCAGTTAAGTTTATTAGGAACAATCAAAGCTGCACAGTAAAAAATGGGGTGTTAATTTCTCAGAGTAAAGTTATTTTAATCCAGAAAGAGTATTTTCAACATTTTGGGGAGTAAAGTTGCTCTATCGGTGGAGTTAAAAGTGAGTGTAAAAATCTGCAGAAACGCAGTGACAATTTCAACTCTACAGCAGTGATGAATACCCGCCATTCTGCTGTGCTTATCATTCGTTTGGCACGCATTTCGGTGGAGGAAGATTGAGAAGGAGCAACTCTATTGCTAGGTGAGTATCCTGTGCTATCCACACCAAAACGCAATTTTTTTTTACTTTACATAATTTTAAAAGTGTGCTGATATTAGTTAAGGTCATATTACAAGTTATAGCAATCCGTATCGGTAACGTAACTGTGTTTCTTTATGTGTTGCAATATTTTCACGAATGAAGTTTGTCAGAATGATTTATGCTTAAAATAACGTTAACTCGGTCACTATAACAACAAAAGATTTAATACAGTTAATAGCTATTCTTAGCTAACGTATTTTTTAGCTTCCCAGGCAACGTATCTAGGTTTATATATAGCGTTACTGGTAATGTTAGCATGCTTCTGATAGTTAATGTTAGTCTCATTAAACGATAACTTAGATCACTGATTGCGTGACGTGTTTGTTTAACATGGCTTAACAATTTTAAACTGGTTACGGTTTGAACTAAAATAGCTAATGTGCTAGCTAACTTTGGCCTTTGGCACAGTTATTTGGTAGCTAATGGGATACTAGCCTAATTTGCTGCAGAAAATATAGATTACGTTATATTCAACCAGCACAACTTTGTCTTCAGTCGCCATTTGTAACTGCAGTGTAACATCTAAGTAATGCATAGTGCATGAGAGAAATTAATAGGTAACTCTTTGTTGAACCAGCCCTAAATTATGATTTTGAATATATATTTTCTTTGTTAACAGGGGCAAAATGCTGTTGCGTGTTCAATTCGGGGAAGAGCAGAAATACGTGAAGGTGTCTGAGCTGACATTCGATGCTTTCTTGAAAGAAGGTGGGTAACTTACCTTAGGTTAAAGCTATAGCCTATATATCATGCAATGACAAAATAATACAGCTTTAACCAATTATGTCATAATATCTAGTTAGGTCATTAATCAATTGTGTTGTGCTTTATATTTTCATTTGCATATAATTGGCTGCAGATACTTGTCTTGCTTCATTTAGGGAATACATGAGGCAAACTTAAATATGAACTTGGTTACTTGTGAGAAGGGAATGCATGGTTTTTTATTACAATTTTTTTAAACAGTGTGTCTAAAATTCAACGTACCAGAAAGCAGGCAGCCAGACATTAAGGTGTATGACCAGTCAGACACAGAAGTTGACACAGAGGTTTTTGAAGAAATAGTGTAGGAGTCACCTGGAACTCTGAGAATCATGCTGGGCAATGGAGGACTTGGTATTCATCCAGACAATTCACAAATTAGTTTATTTAGTTTAAAGGCTGAAATGAGAACAT
Source organism: Carassius carassius (assembly GCF_963082965.1). Taxonomy (NCBI): domain Eukaryota; kingdom Metazoa; phylum Chordata; class Actinopteri; order Cypriniformes; family Cyprinidae; genus Carassius; species Carassius carassius. Next base: position 8,723,563 of record NC_081800.1, on the reverse strand, counting down.
TTATTGTCTTAAAAAAACCGATAACATTTTCTTGTAATATGTTTCTATATTTTGTACCAATTTCATAATGAACAGGTGCCTCTCAATCATCATCATGCTCGGGTACATCTGATGACACCTTCATCCTGAATTTCACAATGTGTGACCCTGTTGAAGAAGAAGCTGCTGCTGAAGGAAGCCAGCCTAAAAGGCCATGCCACATAAACTATGAGGCAAAAGCGCTAAGTGGTGGAAATCGCTAAGTCAAAGTTGCTTATATTGTTAAGTCCAATCTGAATGTTGTTTCACCATGGGAAGTGTTCTTTAGATAACATTTTTTTCCATCATTATTATATATGGTTTTACAATAACGGAAAGCACATTTTATTCCATCTATAGTTGATTGAAAAAATCTTAACATTAAAGCCTGGTGGTGAACACATTATGCATGAGTATGGAAAAACCAAATCCCTGACCGATGCCACCAGGAGACAGATGATAAACATACTTGCTGCTGAGATGACAGAAACACATGGGTAAGCATTAAGCATATAGCTGGGCTGTAAATAAACATTATTATTATTTTACAAATGTTAATTATGTAAATTGTGTTGTGCAATGTAATTTGAGTGTAATGTTAAATTTGAATTCATATGCTAGGACATCCCCCCCCCAAAAGTGTCAGAGTGATGTATGCACAGGGGATAGTAGCTTTGTTTCCCTATCTAGAAGACCCATACTCACAACATGGATATGTAAGTTAATGGGTTATTGCTAAATTATGCACATATTCACTCTTTGAAATGTTAATAGTACTCCTTTATAATTTATTTATAATTACTTAGGAACATTACTACGATCCAGAGAGTGGTTCAGGATACCTTGCATGGAGATTGAAGACAATACAAAGAAAAACAGCAGAGGAAAGGGGTGCCTCAGTCAGCAAATCTCCTAAAGGTATGTTTACTGATAAGTGACGTGATTATATTGGTGACCTGTGAATTGTACAGAAATGAGTTTTTAACATTTTATTTTGTCTTAAGTTGGTGGGCCAGGTCGTGTTCGTCAGCCCTTCACCTTTGACAGAGAGCCATCTGATGAGGATGTGGAAGCAGCTATTGCCGTTTTGAGACACTCTGCTGATGAAAAGACTGTCCGTGAGAAGATGAAAATGACCTTCATATATCGGCAAGCAATGGTCAACGATGAAGCCAAATCATCAGATGTCTTCTCGGTCTTCCCACGATTTCTGGACACACCAGGACTGGTATGACATCTTAATTCACAACATCACCAAAATATCCAATGTAGCATTAGGTATCACTCATCACCTCTGTGTGTTACATTGCAGATAGAACAAGATTTCAGATTTCTGTTTGGTGAGGCCACGGCCAACAAATTCTTAGAGAAGTGGCCAACCACTTTTAAAGCAAAAGTAATAAAGGAGAGCCATGGACTTGTACCCACCACAGAACTCTTGGATTTGATGTGCAATGCTAAGTCAGCTGCTGAAGTTGAGAATGGTATGAATGGAACTGTTTTACTTGTTATTGTGGGTTATGTAGGTGTGTAGTGTACATTTTTGTAATGGTGCAAGTTTATCATTTTGAATGCTATGCTATGGCATAATGTTAACCAGGTTTTTATTTACTTATTTGTAGGCTGGGACAGTGACATGTCGGCCATCTTGCTGCTGCTACATCTGCTGCCACCATCTGCACAAGGTAGAAAGAGGCCGGGAAAGCTTTCTGCGTATCAAGCTGTAGATCAGCTCATCAGATTTCAAAAGGTATGCCTAAAGGGTTAGTTCACTTATAATTTTTATTTATTTTTTTGCTAATAATTAACTAACCCCCATGTCATCCAAGAGGTCCATGTCTTTCTTTCTTCAGTCAAAAATAAATGTATGACTTTGAGGAAAACATTCCAGGATTTTTCTCCATATAATGAACTTCAATGGTGACCAACGGTTTGAGGGTTCAAATGAGGGTTCAAAGTCTGTCTCAATGTTGCTTCAAATTCTCGATATGATCCCAGCAGAGAAATAAGGTTCTTATCTAAATAAAAATACCACAATTGAATGTGTTGTAGAATCTCAAGATGCGCCACGCAATACGTCATGATGTCGGAAAGGTCAAATTTTGGTTAAAAAGTATATTATTTTTAATTATAAGCCGATCGTTTCTCTATATAAGACCCTTATTTCTCTGCAGGGATTGTCGAGTCTTTGAAGCTACATTGAGACAGACTTTGAACCCTCATTTGAACCCTCAAACCGTCTTGGATGACACGGGGGTGAATAATTATCAGCAAAAACATTTTTCAAAGTGAATGAATTCTTTAACAGTTGTTTAAAATATATCTTCCATCACCTCAATCTTGTGGACAGTTTGTAGTGATCTGATCTATTGTCAGAAGTTAGTCACCAAAACAATTCTGTTGAATGTATTTTGTTGTAGGTTGGAACCTGTGTGCAGCAGCATCTAGACAACATCACCCAAAGCAGTCAGCCCTACCTTCTCGCCCAGGGATCCACACAGAGCACCATTCACTCCTACTTCATTGTGGTTGACAAGCATGCACTTCCATGCAAGGCAACAGGTTCAGTTGGAGCTTTTGACGAACTCTTTAAAGCCCATTACGTCTTTGGTACGTCATACAGTTCTTCCCTGAGCAGCTTTTTCACATTTGTGCAAACAACCATCTATAACATCGACATGGGGGAAACAAAGGAGACCCCTAGAGTTGCAGAATTGCGGGCAAGGATGGTGCGTTAGTTGAGATAGAGCTATGAAGTGTTTTCTTTGCAAAAGTGACCATGGAAGTCCAAACAACCTTGTTAAGCACTTTAAGGTAATTCATGGGCTATGTACAGGCAGGACTCTTTTTTTGAAGTGTGGACAAGAAGGATGCTCACGTTCTTTTGGTAGTTTTTCTGGTTTAAGAAAACATCTTAATAAGTGCCATGGAAGCAGTTTAGTTGATTCTGTAGAATATGATCTTTCATATCCTCAAAGTACCGTCAATACAAGTAATGTTTCTCATGTTGAAGAGTCGACTGAATATTTAGAGGCTGAGTCACAGTTATCTTCCCCATACATTGTAAATAGTTGTTCAGCTGTAATTTCTGATCTAAAGGCAGCAGGTGTTGGTCAAAGTACACTGAATTCTGTAGTGATTTCCATGGAAGAGATTGTTCAAGATATCCATCAGCATGCTAAAGAGACAGTGATAAAGCATGTATTTAGTAATGAAAGAGAAACGGAAATGTGCAAAAAAGTTGAGGCGTGTTTTGAGGGGTTAGAGAATCCTTTCACAATTCTAAATTCGGAATACAAGCGATCAAAATTTATGACTGACAAGTGGGAAATAGTAGAACCAGTTGAATGTGTGATTGGTTCAAGATTTGACACAAGATGAAATAAAAAGACTGGAACATATGATCAGGTAGTAGTTCAAGATAAATTCATGTATATTCCAATTTTATCTACACTGCAGTCAATATTTAAAAGTCAGTATGTTGCAGAAATGTTGCAAAGCTCAGCTACCAGCGACTCTAGACTGAGAGATATTTGTGATGAATCTTTTTTTAAAAGTCACCCCCTGTTCTCAACTGAGAAGCAGACAATACAGATCCAGATGTTCTATGATGACTTTGAGGTCGCCAACCCTCTGGGTCCTAAGCGAGGTATTCATAAATTGGGTGGAGTATATTTTACTTTAAGAAACTTCTCTCCAAAATGGAATTCTTTCTTGGCTAACATACACCTGTGCACCTTATTTCGTACTCAAGATGTTAAACGGTATGGTTTTAATGAAATTTTTGCTCCCATTGTTCGAGACATTAAACTGTTAGAGAGTGATGGTATTGAGATTCCATTATTCAATGGTTGTGTTCGTGGCACTGTAGTACAGGTTACAGGTGATAATTTGGGTTTGCATAGTTTGTTTGGTCTGGTGGAGTCTTTCAGTGCAAGGTACTGTTGCAGGTTCTGTTTAGCAGAAAAGGAGGACTTTCAGACAGAATTCTCTGAAGATTCTTCCAAAGTAGTTTTGCGCACCAAAGATATACACACTGCTCACTGTCAAGAAATGGCTTGTAATCCATCCCTTCCATATGTTTTTGGTGTGAAAAGGTCATGCATATTAAATTCATTGGAGTATTTTCACACGACAGAGAATTTCTCAGTTGATGTGATGCATGATGTGTTAGAAGGGGTGGGCCAGTACGAATTGAAGTTATTATTTCTGTATTTGAAGGAAAAACATGTTACATCAGCAGAAATAAATTCAAGAATACAAAGTTTTGATTACGGTTTCATGGAGAGAAACAACAGGCCTGTAGCTGTTAATTTAGGTGAAGGATCTAATGATCTGGGACTGAATGCAGTTCAGTCCTGGTGCTTACTTCGGAATGTTCCTCTTATCTTTGGAGATTTAGTAACTTCTATTGACCAACACTGGGGCCTGCTTCTTTTACTGCTTCAAATAATAAACATTATATTCTCGCCCATGTTATCTCAAGGTTTATGTGTATATTTAAAACATTTAATTGTGGATCACCACACACTGTTTAAGAAGTTGTATCCTCAGAAAAAACTTTTACCAAAGCACCATTTTCTTATCCACTATCCCCGCTGCATCCAGAAAATTGGGCCTGTCCTGCATAGTTGGTGTATGAGGTATGAGGGCAAGCATAATTTTTTTCAAAAAACAGCTTAAATCATTTAAAAATATTACTAAAACACTGGCAAAAAAGCATCAGAATTATATGGCATATAGTTGGCGAAGTTCAAAAACTTTTAGTCGGTTAGACATTGGTCCAGGAAAAATGGTGTCTTTAAATATGGTAAAAGGAGGTTCTGAAATTGCTATGGCAATGCAAGTGCCCAGTAGCATTCAGGTTATGAAGGTTAATTGGGCTAAACATAATGGGTTTGTTTATCGCCCAAACTTGGTTATCTGTGGCAAAGTTGAATCTGAAGTGCCCGTGTTTTATCAGATTGAGTCAGTTCTGATAAGGTGTGAAAAACTGTTGCTACTCACAGTGCCTTTAGGTACAGTTACTTTTCAAGAACATTTCCATGCATATGAGGTGATCAGAGCAAAGCAGGATTTTTTTTTTTTTTCATGTCGACAACCTGCATTACCCTAGGCCTTTTGACATACAAATGTCATATGGAGGGAATGACACAACTCTCCTTGTCGTGCCATATTGCTTTCTCTGGTAAACATTTTGTGATGTTATACATATTTCTGTCAGAGACAAGGCAATGGGTTTGCAATGTAAATTCAATGACATTGAAATGCTTTATTTTTTCACAATAAATTGTGAGTCCTGTGATCTACTGTTGTTGTGCTTTGTGTTTTTATTGGGATAGTAGTTGATATATATATATAATTCATTAACACTGCATCTTATGATTTATATATATTTTTAAACACTGTAGAGAAATGAAAAGTAAATATTACACTTAGAAAGTGTCATTTTTAAAAAAGTAAAAATGTAGATAAATAACTCTATACTGTGTAATTATATTACTCTTAACAGTGTGATTAAACTACAGTGTTAAATAATTTTACACATTTCATTGTTATTTTTTACACAATATTGAGTAGAATTAACTCTAAAATTTTGACACTGACCAAAGAGTAAATTTTACACTGATTTTGAGTGGGACCAAATGTTATCTGAAACGGAGTCAAATTCAACTCTTTAGGAGTTAAATTAACACTTCTGTTTTTACTGTGTGACTTTCAAAGCTGAATTTTTAGCATCATTAATCCAGTCACATGATCCTTCAGAAATCATGCTAATTTTCTGATTGTCTACTCAAAAAACATTTATTAGTAGAAGTAATAGCAGTATTAATGTTGAAAAGAGCTGAGAATATTTATTTCATTTTTTTTTGATAAATTGAAATAACAGCATTGTTTGTAAATAAAATAAAAAGTTAACTAAATAAAAGTTTTAATTTCTGTATATACTGACTTCAAGCTTTTGAATGGTATAGTGTATATTGTTAAACTTGGAGTAACACTGGAGTAATGATGCTGAAAATTTAGCTTTGATCACAGGAATAAATTAAATTTTTAAATATATTAAACTAGAAAGCAGTTATTTTAAATATTACAAATATTTCACAATATTACTGCTTTAGCAAGCTGCTATTGACTTATTGTTTCATGATGAAATATATAAATGAACATCACATTACTAGCATTTCCAAAGTGTATATTGGTTACATAGTTTCTTGTTTATAGTGTTCCTGTAGCTCAATTGGTAGAGCACTGCGCTATCAAGTGCAATGTTGGGGGTTCGATTACCCGGGAACACATGATATGTAAAAATTGATAGCCTGAATGCACTGTAAGTCACTTTGGATAAATGCATAAATGTAAATATGCTCTCAAATAAACAAAATGATAAACTACATTATTAACATTATTGGGATGGTCACTGATACTAGTAGTACAGTAGAACATTTAGATGATGTGAATGAAACTTAATAATGTTTCACTTAATTATACATTTAGGCAGGAATTATAGTTTGGAAAAAGTCTAACTAGTTATGTAAAAACAAATACAAGTATTTAACCTGGGACTATAGGCAAGTCCCAAATTGGCACAGTATGAGGACAAGCCAGATTTAATCTCCAAGCTGCCCGCAGAAACTTAATGACTAAGTCGTTTTTTGTGATGAAGCAGAACTCCAACAACCTTGAGGAGTACTTTCTTACATCCCAGAGGTTTATCTAAATACTGAGTCTCAGTCACTGAATTAACAAGACAAGAACCTTCACAAGCTGGTTGGGAGTTGACCTCATGAAGAATCTGCAGGTGCCTTCCTTTATAGACACTACATGGCTTCTTAGTGAAGTGGTGTATATGCCTACAGTGCCAGCAGCAGTGATTTGATTGAATCCTATCTGTAATATGCTGTTTATTGAAGGACTTGAAGATTGGGTATTGACAGAGTTAATGGTCGGTTTTGTCACAATACGCCTGTGGCCTGTGCTTTGTTCAATTTCAATTTTCCCCAAATCTGTTCAGATGTAGAAACAAACTCATCTACATCTCGGCTGGCCTGAGGGTGAATACATTTGTAGCAAATTTTCATTTTGGATGAACTATTTGTTTAAGCATTTGTAGACGATTTTCACAGAGCAACTGCTTGCAAATTAAGAAATAATAAAGTTGCCAAAATTTGTTTGACTAATTAAAATATATATGAATCGATCTATGTATCTAGATATGTATCTATAATCTATGTATCTATATATGTATCTATCTATAATATATGTATTTATATATGTATCTGTAATCTATCTATATATGTATCTATCTATTAATCTAGCTGTCTATATATATTTATATCTATGTATCTATTAATGTGTCACTATATGTATACTCTGTCTGTCTCTAGCCTCTCAGTCAATGTGTTGTGTAAATTTAAATGTAAGTCTAAATTGCCTATAACTAATCAAATCGCACTATTTCACTATATCACCAAAAATCCGCTATCTCAAAGTCAAACTCCTCTCACAAAAACCCACGAGGTCAAAATGCGTTTATTTTACTTTTATACAGATGTGCGATTGTGTGGTCTGTTCCCGACCGTTCCAATCAAACGCTGATTCGGCGGACCACACCTGATGAAACAATTAGTGAAACACTTCGAGGCTTCATTTGGTCATAGTCACGTGACATGGGTGTTTCGAATCACGCTTCGGATCAGTGTTTCGACACATCTGCGCTTCGGGATCTCGCAAAGCTTCGGAATGACTGTTTCGCTTCAGCCATCCTTAGCGATTGGTTCCCTCTCCTGTGTTTTCTGTAACACCGATCGTGACAGAAGGACTCCATCACACAGGGAACCAGCGGTATGTCATTTTTCCGTTCCCCAGCCAAGATGGCGGAGCGGCGAACCAAGTACCTTCGGTTGATCGCACTCCGCCAAGAGGGCAATGAAGTGGGGGCCGTGGCTCAGGTGTTCTGGTCCCTGTCCGAGGGCATGGGCTACAACGATGTGGCCCTCAAGGACTATTTTAATGGCGGACTGGATGATCCAGTGTCTCAGGAGGAGATGGCGCAGTTAGAGACACTGGAATTCTGGGAATTTGTGCGCTACCTGCAGCATCGGCTTCGGTGGGATGCCCCAGCCACTTCTGTCTCTTCCGGCGGGGTGGTCGTCAGCCCAGCACCACTGCCCAGGATGGCAACCAGCCAAGCGCCACAACCCAAGATGGCCGCCAGTCCAGCACCACTGCCCAGAATGGCTACCAGCCAAGCGCCACAGCACAAGATGGCCGCTAACCCAGCGTCAATGCCCAAATTGGCCACCGTTCCAGCGCCACAGCCCAAGATGGCCGCCAGCCCAGCGCCAATGCCCAAATTGGCCACCGGTTCAGCTCCACAACCCAAGATGGCCGTCAGCCTAGCGCCACAGCACCAGATGGCCGTCAGTCCAGCGCCACAGCACAAGATGGCCATCAGTCCAGCGCCACTGCACAAGATGGCCGCTAACCCAGCTCCAATGCCCAAATTGGCCACCGGTCCAGCGCCACAGTACAAGTTGGCCGCCAGTCCAGCGCCACAACCCCAGATGGCCGCCAGCCCAGCACCACAGTAAAAGATGGCCCTCTGTCCAGAGTCATGGCCCAAGATGGCTGCTTGCCCGGCACCGCTGCACAGGATGAGAGTCTCAGCTGACCCTCCGGAGTCGATTCAGGTGCCAGTTGACCCTCCGGAGTCGTGTCAGGTGCCTGTGAACTCTCCAGAGTCGAGTCAGGTGCCTGTGAACTCTCCAGAGTCGAGTCAGGTGCCTGTGAACTCTCCAGAGTCGAGTCAGGTGCCTGTGAACTCTCCAGAGTCGAGTCAGGTGCCTGTGAACTCTCCAGAGTCGAGTCAGTTGCCTGAGAACTCTCCAGAGTCGAGTCAGGTGCCAGTGAACTCTCCAGAGTCGAGTCAGGTGCCAGTGAACTCTCCAGAGTTGAGTCAGGTGCCTGTGAACTCTCCAGAGTCGAGTCAGGTGCCAGTGAACTCTCCAGAGTCGAGTCAGGTGCCAGTGAACTCTCCAGAGTCGAGTCAGGTGCCAGTGAACTCTCCAGAGTCGAGTCAGGTGCCAGTGAACTCTCCAGAGTCGAGTCAGGTGCCAGTGAACTCTCCAGAGTCGAGTCGAGTCAGGTGCCAGTGAACTCTCCAGAGTCGAGTCGAGTCAGGTGCCAGTGAATTCTCCAGAGTCAGGTCGAGTCAGGTGCCAGTGAACTCTCCAGAGTCAGGTCGAGTCAGGTGCCAGTGAACTCTCCAGAGTCAGGTCGAGTCAGGTGCCAGTGAACTCTCCAGAGTCAGGGCTAGTCACCGCTGATCCTCCAGAGTCAGGGCTAGTCACCGCTGATCCTCCAGAGTCAGGGCTAGTCACCGCTGATCCTCCAGAGTCAGGGCTAGTCACTGCTGATCCTCCAGAGTCAGGGCTAGTCACCGCTGATCCTCCAGAGTCAGGGCTAGTCACCGCTGATCCTCCAGAGTCAGGGCTAGTCACCGCTGATCCTCCAGAGTCAGGGATAGTCACCGCTGATCCTCCAGAGTCAGGGATAGTCACCGCTGATCCTCCAGAGTCAGGGCTATTCACCGCTGATCCTCCAGAGTCAGGGCTAGTCACCGCTGATCCTCCAGAGTCAGGGCTAGTCACCGCTGATCCTCCAGAGTCAGGGCTAGTCACCGCTGATCCTCCAGAGTCAGGGCTAGTCAATGCTGATCCTCCAGAGTCAGGGCTAGTCACCGCTGATCCTCCAGAGTCAGGGCTAGTCACCGCTGATCCTCCAGAGTCAGGGCTAGTCACCGCTGATCCTCCAGAGTCAGGCCTAGTCACCGCTGATCCTCCAGAGTCAGGGCTAGTCACCGCTGATTCTCCAGAGTCAGGGCTAGTCACCGTTGACCTTTCAGAGTCAGGGCTAGTCACCGTTGACCTTTCAGAGTCAGGGCTAGTCACCGTTGACCTTTCAGAGTCAGGGCTAGTCACCGGTGATCTTCAAGGACTGAGTCAAGTCACCTCTGATCTTCAAGGACTGAGTCAAGTCACCTCTGATCTTCAAGAACAAAGGCAAGTCACCGGTGATCTTCAAGAACAAAGGCAAGTCACCGGTGATCTTCAAGAACAAAGGTAAGTCACCGGTGATCTTCAAGAACAAAGGCAAGTCACCTCTGATCTTCATGAACAAAGGCAAGTCACCTCTGATCTTCATGAACTAAGGCAAGTCACCAATGATCTTCATGAACAAAGGCAAGTCACCAATGATCTTCATGAACAAAGGCAAGTCACCAATGATCTTCATGAGCAGTGTCAGGCCAGCACCAATCTTCTGGAGTCCAGTAAGGACACCAGGGAATTACCAGAATTTCGTCGTCCTGTTGGTCCAGCCGCACGGGGGTCTGCTCCGCCTTGGGGGGCTCTGGTCCTGACCACATGGCTGTGGTGGTCTTCTGCTCCGCCCTGGGGGCCTTCTGCCCTGACCACACGGCTGTGGGGGTTTTCCGCTCCGCCCTGGAGGACTCTGGTTTCGTCCACAAGGACGTGGTGGTCTTCTGCTCCGCCCTGGGGGGCTTCCGTCCTGACCACACGGCTGTGGTGGTCTTCTGCTCCGCCCTGGGGGGCGCCACATGATGTCCTTATGGATTTCTGTTTTGTGTTTCTTGGTTTCTGTTATGTTTCTGTCTGTTCCCCTCAGTGAGTCTGGCCCTCCGTCCCTCCCCCTGAGCCTCCACCTGTCCGCCTCCCTCCTGGTCTCTGTTTTGTGTCTGTCGTGGAGCGTCTGGGAGCCGCTCCGTAGAGGGGGGGTACTGTCACAGTGTCTGGGTTGTGTCCCTGGGTTTCCACTAGATGTCCCCCTTTCTCACGGTGTCTGTCACCTTATCACTTCCTGTTCCCTTATTTGGTCACCTTCCTCCTTGTTAGTAATTGATTGTTCCCCACATGTCTCCTGTTCCCTCATTATCATTCTGTGTATTTATACCCGGTCTGTCTGAGTCTGTGTGACGGAGTCCTTGTTTAATGTTTGAAACTCATGTCCGTCAGCTCTTGTCCTTGCCTTGAGTTCGTGTCTTGTTTATGTTTGGATTTGGATATTCTGGTTTTGACCCTGCCTGGACTGTTTACCCCTTTTGGATTACCCTTTAATAAATTACTTACCTGCGATTGGTTCCCTCTCCTGTGTTTTCTGTAACACCGATCGTGACACTGACAATGAGAAGATTACAAGAAAAAGAGTTTACTTCAAAGTGCCTCATGATAAGAGAGGAAAACGTTATGCTATGCTATAGCCTATAAATGAGGTATCAAGTCTGAATACACTCAGGCTTTTTTGATATTTCCTGCAGCGCTTGCAGATAACATTCATTAAAAATGCATGAAGGCATCAATAAACACGATCATTTGCATATGACGCAAAGCACAAATTTTGATCTTTATATATTTGGTCTTATATGACGTGGCTGTGGTTAGCAAGGTAAATGGGGACATTTGTGCAGAAAATAAAATATAAAACCCCAAACTGCATGATGGGTCATAAAATGGAAATGACAAATGATCAAATAAATCATTCTTATATGATTAAAGAACTGCAATGTGGAATTTTAGTGTCTTCAGAATGCTGACTTTGGATTTTTATTATTATTATTATTATTATTTTTTTATATATTTTTTTATGAGCTTACACTTTCAAAATGCTTTCCCTTTTAGGATTAGCATTGCTAGAGTTTATTTATTTTTTATTTTTTTAACACTTTTATGTTGTCTAGTTTTCTAGACTCTGACTAGCAACCTTTGGGTTCAGAATAGTTATGGAATAATTAGTTATACATTGGAGAAATGTCACAATGATCAGAGGAGGGGGAAGGAAAACAGCAAAAGTGAGATTTAATCTAAAAGATTAATAACAGATTGGCCAGCTGTCTTTAAATCTACTGCACTCCAGCTGTTTTAATAGGATCAGAGACGTGAGGATTCACTTCTTGTAATGTTAAGGTAGAATAAAATGCAATTAATTGCACTACTTTCACACATTAAAAGGCAGTAATGGGGTCTGTACAATCTTCCCCGCAATGCTCTCTCCATCAAAAAGCATTTACCTTTGCAGCAATACTGAAACAGTCTTTATGGTCTCACAATACCACCTTTAAATGATTCAGTCCTCTGTCTGACACTGAAATGCCCACAACAAATGTCAAACTGTGCAAAAATCATCCATTGGACATGTTTTTTTCCCCCTTATATAATGTTCCACTTGATCATTTTTTACAGTATTGCATTGTACAGTATGTCAACACACATTCAAGATGGATAAAGAAATAAACTGATACTCTTGTGTTCAGATGTCTAGTCATGTTAAACATTGTGTGTGTCATTTCTTTTATTCAGTACATTTTGAACTAACTTGTGCATTTTAGGGAAGAATTATTGTATACAGTAAGTGGATTTATCAGAATTGTAACATACTCTGATCAAGCTACAGTTATTATCATTAACTTGAAAAAACATATCATTTAAAATATTAACAAAAACTATAATAGCATATGAATGATACTAAAATTATATTCATATAATTTATTAACCATCTTTTGGAATTTTTATATAATCAACATTTGTTTGATTGCAACACACAATGTAATGCATCTTGATATCGTTAAGTACACGACTTTTGTATCATACAGTATATAAAACTCAACATCTGCTCAAACCAAAGCAGCAAAGCTTGTGAATTTAATATATTATAATTTTACTGCACAGTAGGAATTACACATGATTCTCAACATGTTTTGCAAATGGAAAGGGTGTTGGAAGAATCATTAGGAAGAATGACACAATAGGTCTCTATAATTTAATTTATCCTTAAGAAAATTAACATTTAAATGTACTGTCGCAGTAATTCTCAATATAATATCAAGTCAAGTCAAGCTTTATTGTCATTCCGCTACATGTGTGGATATACAGTGGGATGAAATGTCGTGCCTCAAAGGAACACCGTGCTACATAAATACAGACATACAACAATGAAGTTAAACAGGATACACCTATACACAACTAACCTACTGACAGATTTTGAATATGAATATACTTTATATAAATGTTTACCTATACATAGACTGAAAAATAAAAATATATAGACTTCACATAATACTGTATGTGCAAAGAGAAACATTGTAAATCAAGCAGCTGGCTGGGGAAGAGTTTATAATTCTAATTTCATCTTGTCTCCCTGTGAAGATGAATAAACTAAACCACAGAGATCTCTAATAGTATTTAGAGCTTATCATAAGGAAATGTTATACAATAGTTCCAGTTAGTTCCCTTTAATCTGACTGGGCGAATGGCATTCCAAGAATACTGATATTTAGTACAACACCAGATTAATGTTCCACTGTTAATCACTGCACAGTTATTTTTTGAAAATAGAGAGTTATTGAAATCATGTAAAAGACTCTGTCTTAATACCTCAGATTTACATAATCTACGTTCTGTTCACCTGCTCTACTGCAATAAATTGGTTGACTTGCCTTATGCCTTCCCATGTAATCGTGACTGTTCAATAATCACTCAATGGAGAAACAGCAGAAGTCTTTTTGGAGAGCATTCTCTGGTCATTCCCTTCAAACACTTCTGTGGGCAATTAGGAAAACATTACAGTATGGACAAATACCCAAAATACCTAGAAAGAACAAATCTCCTCATGGTAGATTGACTCATTTAAAAATGAGTCACTATGAATCTGTCTCTGAACACATGCTACTCACGAAGCATTTAAAATCTACCACCTTTGCTCAGGACGACTCATTCTGCATTACACTTTCAACATCAATAGACTGTAGCATGAAGATTCTAAATCTGCATTTTTACAAATAATTGTAAATGTACCTTTTTTCAAAGTATTACCTGTCTTTCTCGTTGACTTTTCCAACCATACTAGTTCACACAGAACCGAAGTTTGTTTCTTTATCTTAACAGATTTGGACAAATTTAGCATTACATTACTTACTCACCAATGGATCTTCTGCAGTGAATTGGTGGATTTTTGTGATGTTTTTATCAGCTGTTTGGACTCATATAGCTCATATAGGGCTTCCCATAATTGGGGTTCGCAAATCCCTGATGGTTTGTGAGGGAACTGTAAGGGGTTTGCAAGATAAGGAAGCTAATAATAATGAGCTATAAATTCATTAACTCTTAATTAAAATTGATATAAACATTTAAAATAAAAGACTGAACATGCAAATTGTTTAAATCGAAGTTAACATTTCTCATTAATATTTTAAGATAAAGAGGCTCGGCTGACAAATAAGTTTGGGAACCAACTGGAACTGTCGAGCTAAAGGAATTTCCTCTGTATGTGCTTTTAAAGGAATAATTCACCCAAAAATGAAAATTACCCCATGATTTACTCAACTCAACATAGTTGTATATGACATTCTTCTTTCAGACGAATACAATTAAAGTTATATTAAATAATGTCCAGGCTAATCCAGGCTTGTAATGGGAGCGGATAATAGGCCAAAATTTGAAGTCCAAAAAATAGCCCCCATCTATTATAGAAGAACTCCACACAGCTCCGAGGGGTTTATAAAGCTAGAGAAATTAATTATATTGATTTATAAAGCTTTATTATTAATAGCTTTATCTCTAGCTTTATAAACCTCCCGGAGCCATGTGAACTTCTTTTTTAAAGGATGGCTGCAATTTTTGGACTTCAAATTTTGGCCTACTATCCACTACCATTATAAAGTATGGATTTGCCTGGACATTATTTAATATTATTATAGTAATATTTTAAAACTCTGATTGTATTTGTCTGAAAGAAGAATGCATTATATACCTAGGATGGCTTGAGGGAAATCATAGGGTAATTTTCATTTTTGGATAAATAAAGTGGCATATCGCCTAAAACATTCTCAGTTATAAAATGGTCACCTAACTTTTTTTTTTTGCCTAACATTTACAGTAGATTCAACTGACTGACTGCTACTTGTAGTGCTTCGGTTTTCAGAGCTGCTGAGCTCCAGTTAAATCTAGCAGAATGAGAGAGAACCAGACATGTGGGCTGCAGAAACGCATTTTGAGGAACCATTCTCTCTCTTCTTCTAAGCTGTAACATTAGGCATTTTTGAAAAGCTTTTAGTGATGATCCACCTACTGGAGCTATTTATTCACAGTGTCATTTGCTGCAGGCATCTATTTGAATACTCTATACATTTTCATAACTGTCTATACTGTAATTGAGCATCAATGCAGACCTGCAGCATTAGTTGCCCAATGTAATTTACAGCCACAATACATGTTGGTTACCATAAGCTAGACTGCATTATTTTTCTAGTATCCATTTGGTTATAACACTGCATAACTCTTTGTTCAAATACTTTGCCACAGATTTATTCTGGAACACCCATAGCTTCCCAGAATCAATCAATACGGCTGTTATGTGCATTTGTGCTCAGTTGTGTTACTAAGAAGATTGCATCTTGCTAAAGAGTCAGATCAAGGCCTTTTATAAGACATATTTTATACAAGAAGTAGGTCTGACATAATCTGATTTGATGTAATGATTTTTTTTAACACCAACATATATACAGTACATATATGTTATATACTGTATGTTTATATGTTTTTCTGCAATCAAATTACAGCTGCAGTGTTATCGCTGACAAAACCCTGCTTTGCTGGTTTATTGCTTAAGAACAGCTATTCATGAAGCATGTTATTTGCATCATTAAGGGGTATAAAAGGCATAGGCGTACCCTGACTACATCTTTTGCCACATATGAAACAGTTGGCCATAGGCTCAAAAAAATAAGCCAGAATAAATAATTGTAGTATATAGGTCATTTCATTTAATTTTCATTAAAGTGCCCCTGTTATGCCTTTTTGAATATTATCTTTCATGCAGTGTGTCATGTAGCTTGACTATATGCTATAAACTACATGCAAAGTTGTGAAGCCGGCACGATAAATAAAGTTATTGTCATTTAAAAAAAAAAAAAATCATCTTACATTCACCTTAACGAGTCGTCAGGAATTCAAATCTGATTCTGTGTGGTTAGCACCTTTTAGAGAAAATCCTGTATCCTATGCTGTAAAAGCAGTTCCCCTTCAGGAACTCGAGCTGCATCTGAAAACGCTATGGGAACGCCCTTCAGCGTGAACAGCTCTGAATAATATGTGCAATCAGTCCCATGAATGGACGTGACGTCATAGGCGGGTGACGTAGTGACCAGGAAGCTATAAAAGCACGTGAGGTGGAACGAGCGTCAGCTTTTTGTCATTCAGCGAAGCTCTGTGTGTGTCAGTTGCTATTTGTTTTGTGAGTCTTATTTAGTGTTGTTTGTCCACTGATAAGCTCCATTATATCAAACTTCAGTCAAGAGAATTTTTTGAGCATTCAGCTCCACTGGGGCTGGATGCCATGGTGCAGACTTGGCCGAAGCTTCGTCTGTACACTTTTCCCCCGATAGCTCTGCTCCCAGGAGTTCTGCTGAGAGTACGCCGGGACGGGGTCCGTCTTCTATTAGTAGCCCTGTTCTGGGAGGGCCGAGTAAGTTTCTCGGATCTGATTTCTCTCCTCGACGGGGCTCCATGGGAGATTACCGTCAGGAGAAGTCTCCTCTCACAGGCAGAGGACATAATATTCCACCACCGCCCAGAGCTATAGCAGTTATGGGAGTGGCCCCTGAGGGGGCACATCTCGTAGCTTCTGGTCTCTCAACCGAGGTTGCTGAGACCATCCTCCAATCCAGAACTCCCTCCATGAGGAAACTGTATGCCTGAGGTGGAAATCTTTCACCTCCTGGTGTGAAGACCGCCAGTTCGACCCAGTTAATGGTACAGTTCTGGAGTTCCTGCAGGCCCTTCTCTGGTTGACCCACTCCACCGTGAAGGTCTACGTGGCAGCCATTGCAGCCTACCGTGCCTCTTGATGGCCATTCAGTGAGCAGACACCCTCTGGTTACATGTTTCCTCTGAGGTGCACTGAGGCTGAGGTCACCGGCCAGAAGAAGCTTATGCTTAAGTGGTTGATCAGGATGCTATCCTAAAACCTTGAGTCCTCTGATCTCCCCTCACCATTGGGAGTAAAGGCTCACTCGAACCGAAGTATGGCGGCCTCCAAGGCCTTCTTGTCAGGTGTGTCTATACAGGACATCTGCAACGCAGCTGGATGGTCCACGCCCCTCACATTCATCAGATTATATGGTTTAGATCTGCGAGCCACTCTGGCTCTTCTTTCTCTTGCCTTAGCTGTGCTCCTTGTTTACACACTAGGCAGGGACTTGCAAGTCTGGCGGCTATGGCTTTCTCGTTCCCATAGCATTTTCGGATGCAGCTCGAGGTCCTGAAGGGGAACATCCCAAGTTACATATGTAACCATGATTTCACAAAGGGAACGAGACGCTGCATCTCAAGGCCATATTTCCAGCATCCCTGCCAGAGTTTGCTTCATTCCTAGAAGCTGACGCTCATTCCACCTCAAGTGCTTTTATAGCTTTCTGGTCACTACGTCACCCGCCTATGACATCACGTCCATTCATGGGACTGATTGCACATATTTTTCAGAGCTGGTCATGCTGAAGGGCGTTCCCATAGTGTTTTCAGACGCAACGTCTCTTTCCCTTCGGGGAATCATGATTACACACAGTATGTAAACTGGGATGATTTGTTTCATCCCATCTTCATCACATCAACACTGAGAAATGTCCTGCTCCAGTCGTGCTTTTGATACAGTCTCTTGTTGATCAGCCAATTCAACCATTTCATCATTAGACTCCAGGTCGAACTGGTAAGGTACAATTGATATAATCTTTTATATGTATTGACCACAGTCTATGGTATTACAAGTCTCCAGGGGCTGCCATTCCGTCATGGCAAGAGGCGTTCAGTTTCCGACATCCAGAGCCAATCTCTCCACGGATCTGGACCAATCACATAGGACTGTGCCAACTGACCAATCACTGTAGTGATGGCGCATGGAAAGGAGGGGTTTAGAGAAACTAATTATTTGAATAGCTTCGCACAAGTCGTTTACAAATAATTTAGAAATTAGGTCAAATTAAATCTATTTTTTGGGAAAACTAACGTGGTTTTTGGGAAAACCAGCCGAGTCCCCAAGATTGGTTTGCAGGTTCTAGGTGACCTTCCCCAAGAGGTAGTGAACACCATCACTTCGGCAAGAGCACCGTCTACGAGACAAGCTTACGCCTTGAAGTGGAACCTGTTCGTTGAGTGGTGTTCTTCTCGCCGAGAAGACCGCCGAAGATGCCAGATTGCGGTTGTGCTATCCTTTCTGCAGCAAGGGCTGGAGCGAAGGCTGTCCCCCTCCACCCTCAAAGTCCAGGTTGCCGCTATTGCTATGGCCAAAACCACTATAAGGCTCCCCGAGTCCCACCCAGGGGGACAAGTTTCCCGTTATGGAGGTGGTGACAATGAACCGGGTCCCGGACGTCCCGCAGGCTGCCCCCGGTCAGGCTGGGTGGTACCAAATACCTGTGAGTTTCAAGGGGGGTACCTATCAGGCGTTGGTGGATTCAGGATGTAACCAAACCTCAATCCATCAAAGTTTGATACAATCCGGGGCTTTGGATACGAGCCGCATGGCTAAAGTACGGTGTGTGCACGGGGATGTGGTTGAGTATCCCATTTTGCCAGTTGTTATTAAATTTAGGGGGAAAAACCGTAGTGTTGAGGTGGCAGTTAATCCACACCTCCGGCATCCATTAATTTTGGGGATGAATTGGCCAGCGTTTAAATAATTATTGGGGGTTTTATGTACGGATGCCTCTCGGGGAAATAATGCACTGGAGGGGAATGCGAGTGTGCAGGCGGGAGAGACTGAACCAGGACCAGTGAGTACTGGCTCAGGGGAACAGAGCGAAATCGAGAGAATTATTCTCTCGGAGTGCGATGATTTTCCTCTCGGGCCTGCTTACCTGTCCATATTTTGCAATAATTAAAGATAGGTTGTATCGAGTGACCCAAGATGCTCAGGCAAAAGAAGATACAACCCAGTTATTAGTTCCTAGGGGCCGCCGGGAAATGCTTTTTCAGGCGGCTCATTCTAATCCAATGGCTGGTCATTTAAGACAAGGAATGACACTAAATCGCCTCATGACCCGTTTTTTTTTGGCCGGGCATTCACGAGAATGTGCGTAGGTGGTGCCACCCCAAAAGCGCCTTTGCGCCCCCTCCCATTAATGCAAGTCCCCTTTGAGAGAATTGGCATGGA
The DNA here is from genome assembly GCF_963082965.1 of Carassius carassius. Lineage (NCBI taxonomy): Eukaryota > Metazoa > Chordata > Actinopteri > Cypriniformes > Cyprinidae > Carassius > Carassius carassius. Next base: position 8,704,324 of record NC_081800.1, on the reverse strand, counting down.
CCTAATCGGGCCATTAGAGCGATTAGCACGAGGACAACATTTTGCATTAGTCATTATGGATTATGAAACACGATATCCAGAAGCAGTGCCTCTTCGCAACATTTCCGTTAAGAGTGTTGCTGACGCACTGTTTTCTTTAATCTCTCGAGTGGGGATTCCTAAGGAAATTCTCACTGATCAGGGCAAAGCGTTTATGTCACGGACATTACGCGAACTTTACGAATTACTGGGCATTAAATCGATTTGGACCAGCGTCTTTCACCCACAAACGGACGGGCTGGTCGAACATTTTAATCACACGCTTAAGACAATGGTTCGTAAATTCGTTCAGGAAGACGCCAAAAATTGGGACAGATGGTAGGAACCCCTGTTGTTCGCTGTGCGAGAGGTTCCGCAAGCCTCCACGGGGTTTTCCCCCCTCGAGTTGCTCTATGGTCGCCAGCCCAGGGGGTGCTGGACGTCATGAGAGAGACTTGGGAAGAGGGACCTTCTCAATCTAAAAACGAAATTCAGTTTGTGATGGACCTGAGAACAAAACTCCACACTTTGGGGCGGCTCTCTATGGAGAATTTGTTACAGGCCCAGAACAAACAGAGCCGGCTGTATAACGGGAACCAATTTGCGTAAATTTGCACCGGGAGATAAAGTGCTTGTATTACTCCCAACATCAAGTTCAAAATTACTTGCAAAGTGGCAAGGACCGTTTGAGGTCACACGGCAAGTTGGAGAGCTCGATTATGAGGTAATACACTCAGATAGGAGAGGAGCACGTCAAATTTATCACCCCAATCTCCTAAAACAAATGGGATGAGGGAGAATCAGTGATGTTGGCGACGGTGATTAGCGAAGAGGATGATCTTGGACCAGAAGCGAATATAAAAAAACAATCTCTCGCTCTGGCCCCAGGGGGAGATCATCTCTCGCGCTCCCAGCTCATTGACTTGACTACATTACAGGCGGAGTTTGCTGATGTTTTTTTTTTCCCCTACCTGGCCGTACAAATCTCATTCAGCACCATATTGAGACAGAGTCTCAATACGGAATCGCTTGCCGGGCGTGGTGGTTCACAGCCGGCCATATCGCTTGCCTGAAAACAAGAAAAAAGTAGGAAGAATTAGGTGCGATGCTTGAAATGGGGGTAATAGAAGAATCCAACAGTAACTGGGCGAGCCCGATAGTTTTAGTTCCGAAAACGGACGGCTCAGTGTGGTTCTGTGTGGATTTTCGCAAGGTGTCGAAATTCGATGCATATCCAATGACACGGGTTGACGAATTACTTGACTGGCTCGGTACGGCTCGTTTTTTGTTCGACATTGGACTTAACAAAGGGTTATTGGCAGATCCCCTTGTCTCCATTATCCAGAGAAAAAACAGCTTGCACAATGCCGTTTGGGTTACACCTATTTGTTCACTGCCTTTCGGGCTGTTCGGCACGCCGGCTACTTTTCAGCGACTGATGGACAGGGTGTTGCGGCCCCATGGTGCATATGCTGCTGTTTATCTAGATGATATCATTATATTTAGTAATGACTGGCAGCAGCATATGCAGCATGTGAGGGCGGTACTGAGGTCGCTGAAAGGGGCTGGGCTCATGGCCAACCCGAAGAAGTGTGCGATTGGGCGCGTGGAGGTAAAGTATCTGGGTTTTCACTTGGGACATGGACAGGTGCGTCCCCAAATTGATAAGACTGCAGCGGTTGCAACCTGTCCGCGTCCCAAGACCAAAAAGGAGGAGAGACAGTTCTTGGGGCTGGCGGGATATTATAGAAGGTTTGTGCCTAATTATTCAGACCTCACCAGCCCCTTGACTGATCTCACTAAAAAGGAGAGGAGAAGGAGTGCTTGGCCATCAGGTGGGCCGTCCTCACCCTCCGCTATTATCGGGTGTTCAGATGGCATCAGACGGAATGGGGGGGGGGGGGGGGTCTGCAGGCCCGATTAAAAGACATATTTTATTTTTTAGTAAGTAACGTTACTTGGTTACTTTTTTTGGAAAGTAATGCATTATGGTACTTTTGCTTTATTTTTTAAAACTGGACAGGGCTTGCTTGTTTGTTTTTAAAATAAAAAAGTTTATTTTTTTGGCAAATATAAAAGCCACCAAAAGTGAAATGAAATGCCTCAGGATGAAGGGAAAGTAAATATATGAGATTGGATAAAACGGGGAAAACGTACCCATTCCCCTCGGAACAGGGACGCTGCGGAAGCCCCATCCTTCCCGAAGGAGGTCTCGGGAGCAAATACACATATTGCATCCATTTAGGTGTATATGGAGAAATTTGAGGTGATTAAAACCCTCTTGGGAAGACAGTAATCTGCCGGGGAAACACAGGCTCTAAGGTTATACCGTGGACTATACACATACATGTACCGCTTAGGTCTCAATATGGAACCCAGCCTTCCATGGTTCTCATGGATTCATCATGAAGGCCTGGCTCCGGACGATCCGCCGCGTCCAGCTGCCTAGGGTGATGGAGGATGGCAACAGGGTCTACAGTACGGACATTCTGGAGCAGTTTAAGCAAGCCAACACTAACCGGGGCCTCTCAGTGCCACTACCCATTTGAGGTGAGAACACAGGAGGATACCGGATCTACACGAAGGCTATAGAACCTAGCGAACGTGTTAGGGGTCGCCCAGCCCGCAGCTCTACAAATATCTGTCAGCGAGGTGCCACAAGCCAGTGCCCAGGAGGATGTAACACTTCTAGTTGAGTGAGCTCGCAATCTGAATGGGCAGTGCACACCCTGTGCCTGATAAGCCAGGGTTATGGCATCCATGATCTAGTGGGCCATCCTCTGCTTAGAGACGGCACTCCCCTTCTGCCGGCCTCCATAACAGACAAAGAGCTGGTCTCTGAGGTCCTGAAGCTTTGTGTCTGGTCTAGGTAGCATCTCAATGCTCAAACGGGACAGAGCAAAGCCAGGGCTGGGTCTGCCTCCTCCAGGGGCAGTGCTTGCAGGTTCACCACTTGGTTTTGAAGGGTGTAGTGGGAACCTTGGGCACGTAGCCAGACCGGGGCCTCAGGATTACCTGGGAGTCAGCCGGCCTAAACTCTAGGCACTAATCGTCGACCGAAATTGCATGCAGGTCTCCTACCCTCTTAATGGAGGCCAGTGCAAGCAGGAGCAGAGTTTTCAATGAAAGAAACTTTAGTTCAACTGAATGCAAAGGCTCGAATGGGCCCTGCTGTAGTGTTTTAAGCACTAGAGTCAGGTCCCAAGAGGGTGTAGAGAGGGGCCGGAAAGGATTTAACCTCCCGACCCCTCTAAGGAACCTGATGATGACATCGTGCTTACCCAAAGACTTCCCATTCACGGGGTCATGGTACACAGCAATAGCAACCTGGACTTTGAGGGTGGAGGGAGACAGCCTTTGTTCCAGCCCTTGCTGCAGAAAGGAAAGCACGATCACAATTGGGCATCTTCAGGGGTCTTCTGGGCAAGAAGAACACCACTCGACAAACAGCACTTCAAGGCGTAAGCGTGTCTCTTAGACAGTGCTCTTGCCGAAGTGATTGTGTACACTACCTCCTGGGGTAGGTCACCTAGAGCCTCTGCGTACAGTCCAGCGGACCAGACATTGAGTTTCCAAAGCTCAGGACGCGGGTGCCAAATGGTGCCTAGGCCCCATAATTGCGTAGGCCCCGTAGCCAGCAGTGTGCCAGTGCGTCCCTGCCGAGAGTTCCCTCGGTCAGGGAGTAGAACAACTGGCAGTGAGTGGTCTCTGGAGAAGCAAACAGGTTTACCTGAGCGGCTCCATTCAAATTAGCTGGACCGTCAGGGGATGGAGTCGCCATTCTCCCGGGAGCATTGCTCGAGACAGCTCGTTGGCTGTACAGTTGAGCAGGCCCGGAAAATGAGCAGCACGAAGTGACCTCAGAACTTTCCGACTCCAAAGGCGGGCAAGTTGTGACATGCGATAGGAGCGCAGACTACCTTGTCGGTTGATGTACGCAACGGTCCCTGTGTTGTCCGGTCAGACCAGCACATGCTTGCCTTGTAAGTGACCTTTGAGACGGTTCAAGGTAAGGTGCATGGCTAACAACTCTGGGCAATTGAAATGCCATCGCAGCTGCGGGCCCGTATAAACCACAACATGCCTGGAGATCTGCTCTAGGGGCACCCCTGCCCAGAGAAACGCAAGGTCTGACCACGGGGTGAGGGTTTGGCGACAGGCCGGTGTAACTTGGACCCAGTGATTGCCACGCTTCCACGCCACCAAAGGTGTCTTCCATGACTTTGTGAGCTCATCATGCACTTCCGGGAAGAAAGGCACTGGGACGGGGTGCTGAGAACCAGCACGGTGCGCCCCAAGAAACCAATCATCCAGCCTGGATGGCTCAGGACACGGTGGGGGATTCCACTCGAGCCCTACCAGCATAGCTGCATCTCTGATCCAACTCAGGCTTTGCCACCATCCCGGAGGGTGGTAGCGTGGCCGAATCTTCGTCAGACAGCTCTCCCTCCGATGCTGAGATCGACATCTGGTCGGGGGGAGGCCCACTGGATACCGCTGGTATGCTCTTTAAAGAGGGCCCAGCGCGTTCCGTGGGTTGCTCCACTAGATTTTGAGGAATATTGAACCTGTTTTTTTTTTTTTAGATGAATTAATGCATATTCATATTTATTTTAGAACTATAGTAACAGATTTCTCTCAACATGGGGACAGGAGTGCTGTCAATCAAAAAATTTGAAAAAAAGTAACTCAGATATTCTCTTTTAAATGAACAAGTAATGCGTTACTTTACTAGTTTCTCGAAAAAACTAATCTGATTACGTATCTTGCCTTACTTGTAATCTGTTACACTCAACACTATATATATATATATATATATATATATATATATATATATATATATATATATATATATATATGTGTGTGTGTGTGTGTGTGTGTGTGTGTGTTATATAAAATAAAAAAAGAATAGGAAATAAAATACTGCTGCAAAGTTCTCCACTAAATAAAATACTCTCAGTGTCAAACCAATATCATATAATAAAATATAATGAAAAATAAAAAACTATGAGTACATTGCAGCATTACCAATCCCACTTTGTAGGCCTGTTCATATTTTAAAAATATATATAACTTTTCCAAAGTGTAAAGTGCAGCAACAACAGTTTCAGTTTTAAGACCTGCTCAGATTTCGTTATTGCGTTGGACCGATTGGAATTAAGAGCAAAGGTCTGTTTAAATGCCGACGGGAGCTGCGTTTGAATTGCAATTGTTCATTTCCTAGTTGTAGTGATGTTCACACTCGCGTGATGCCTTTTGAAAACCTTAGGCCGGTGACAAACTGGCATATTGCACCTGTCAAACATAGTCTATTTTGCCGTCAATACTATTGACGGTGTTATTTACACACTATAAAATGTTCGCTTAAAAATAACCCAACTATGGGTTGGTATAGCACCTTCCCATCTATGGGTTATTTCAACCCAACCCATTGGGTTAAAATCCTGTTGGGTTAAAAGTTACTCAACAGTTTAGTTAATTATTTATATTAATTAACATCAGTATTTTTATTAAAAATGACTTAATACAACCATATTTTGAAACTTTGTTGTAAAATACAGATTTTTTTTTTTTATATTTATATATTTCATTTTAATATGCATGATCAATAAAATAAAAAAGTTTTTTAATGATTACAAAATACAAAGTTTTTAAGGAGGAGACAGTGTGCAGAAGAAACTATTAAAGACTGTGTGTTCCAAAAACTCTCAAATGGGAGCAGAGGGCTTTAGGTAGTAGATGTCATATACATAGAAAAGTTTGAAACACAGATCGACGGCTTGTAGTATCGTTTTCTGTTCCATCGCTTCACTGTTTAAAATAATAAAATCTTGGGAGGAGTTTTCCTTGTCACCAAGCACCAGGACATGTGGATTCTGGCTTGTCTTGTGATTCAAGTACAGAACTAATTAGTGCCAACCTTAAAAGAATGAAAAAAAAAGTTCAGTTACCATGCATTGTGATGATATTTCATTGATACACTCACTTTACAAATGAGTGAATTTAAATGAGTTAAAAGCTATAGCGAATTTAAATTGGTTAAAGTGATAATTCACCCATAAATAAAAATTCTGTCATCATTTTTTTTTTCAAAATATCTTCCTGGAACAATTTGTATTGTACAACGTGTGTCTTATACAAAATAAATAAAGGTGACTTGATTACACAGGGCACTGTAATTTTAAGTGTTGCTTTTACTTATAGGTTGAATGTCAATGAAGGACTGCTTCATTTCCGTGTATGATGTGCACACCATTTTTCCATTTGTGTGGTATGGTGCAGACAGCAGGAAGGGTTTTAAAGACAATTTCTGCACAAAGGCCTTTTCAAAAGTACAGAGAAAGCACAAGTAAAAAAAAAAAACTAAGCTTACAGTTTAAATTTTTACAGTCTTTGTGGGGATCTACTATCATTTGCACTAAGAGACAGACTAAACCAGTTTTCACTCCCTCCAGAAAATTTGTGGCAATATTTGCGGCTAATGTAAGTAAATTTTACCACCCTTTACCCTTTGACTGATTTGGACTTGTAAGGAGGAACAAAAGTACACTAAATGAAAGGAAGCTTTGTTGGACGGAATGCAACAATGCACTTATTTCACCTCATTTGTCTTTTTTCATAATTTTTGGAAGTCATAGGTCTAAGTAAAATTGAAAAATTATGTATCATTAATTTAAATAGGTTACTTACCTTGAAATGTTTCAATTAACAGGCAGAAATTCCATTGTTGCAATTTTTCCTTCACGAAAAAGTCCATTGTCTAAAACATAAGTATAAACACATTTAGTACAACACATTTAAAAAAACATGTCAATCAATCTAGTTTCATAAGAGAAATTGCTGTAATTATAGGGTATTCTGATAGATGCATAACAATATTCAATATGAACAGTGCTTTAAGTGGGCCGGTACTCAGTACCGCAACTTCCAAATATAGCTCTTGAGTGTACCGCCACCAAGGACCGTTTGAGGTCACACGGCAAGTTGGAGAGCTCGATTATGAGGTAATACACTCAGATAGGAGAGGAGCACGTCAAATTTATCACCCCAATCTCCTAAAACAAATGGGATGAGGGAGAATCAGTGATGTTGGCGACGGTGATTAGCGAAGAGGATGATCTTGGACCAGAAGCGAATATAAAAAAACAATCTCTCGCTCTGGCCCCAGGGGGAGATCATCTCTCGCGCTCCCAGCTCATTGACTTGACTACATTACAGGCGGAGTTTGCTGATGTTTTTTTTTTCCCCTACCTGGCCGTACAAATCTCATTCAGCACCATATTGAGACAGAGTCTCAATACGGAATCGCTTGCCGGGCGTGGTGGTTCACAGCCGGCCATATCGCTTGCCTGAAAACAAGAAAAAAGTAGGAAGAATTAGGTGCGATGCTTGAAATGGGGGTAATAGAAGAATCCAACAGTAACTGGGCGAGCCCGATAGTTTTAGTTCCGAAAACGGACGGCTCAGTGTGGTTCTGTGTGGATTTTCGCAAGGTGTCGAAATTCGATGCATATCCAATGACACGGGTTGACGAATTACTTGACTGGCTCGGTACGGCTCGTTTTTTGTTCGACATTGGACTTAACAAAGGGTTATTGGCAGATCCCCTTGTCTCCATTATCCAGAGAAAAAACAGCTTGCACAATGCCGTTTGGGTTACACCTATTTGTTCACTGCCTTTCGGGCTGTTCGGCACGCCGGCTACTTTTCAGCGACTGATGGACAGGGTGTTGCGGCCCCATGGTGCATATGCTGCTGTTTATCTAGATGATATCATTATATTTAGTAATGACTGGCAGCAGCATATGCAGCATGTGAGGGCGGTACTGAGGTCGCTGAAAGGGGCTGGGCTCATGGCCAACCCGAAGAAGTGTGCGATTGGGCGCGTGGAGGTAAAGTATCTGGGTTTTCACTTGGGACATGGACAGGTGCGTCCCCAAATTGATAAGACTGCAGCGGTTGCAACCTGTCCGCGTCCCAAGACCAAAAAGGAGGAGAGACAGTTCTTGGGGCTGGCGGGATATTATAGAAGGTTTGTGCCTAATTATTCAGACCTCACCAGCCCCTTGACTGATCTCACTAAAAAGGAGAGGAGAAGGAGTGCTTGGCCATCAGGTGGGCCGTCCTCACCCTCCGCTATTATCGGGTGTTCAGATGGCATCAGACGGAATGGGGGGGGGGGGGGTCTGCAGGCCCGATTAAAAGACATATTTTATTTTTTAGTAAGTAACGTTACTTGGTTACTTTTTTTGGAAAGTAATGCATTATGGTACTTTTGCTTTATTTTTTAAAACTGGACAGGGCTTGCTTGTTTGTTTTTAAAATAAAAAAGTTTATTTTTTTGGCAAATATAAAAGCCACCAAAAGTGAAATGAAATGCCTCAGGATGAAGGGAAAGTAAATATATGAGATTGGATAAAACGGGGAAAACGTACCCATTCCCCTCGGAACAGGGACGCTGCGGAAGCCCCATCCTTCCCGAAGGAGGTCTCGGGAGCAAATACACATATTGCATCCATTTAGGTGTATATGGAGAAATTTGAGGTGATTAAAACCCTCTTGGGAAGGCAGTAATCTGCCGGGGAAACACAGGCTCTAAGGTTATACCGTGGACTATACACATACATGTACCGCTTAGGTCTCAATATGGAACCCAGCCTTCCATGGTTCTCATGGATTCATCATGAAGGCCTGGCTCCGGACGATCCGCCGCGTCCAGCTGCCTAGGGTGATGGAGGATGGCAACAGGGTCTACAGTACGGACATTCTGGAGCAGTTTAAGCAAGCCAACACTAACCGGGGCCTCTCAGTGCCACTACCCATTTGAGGTGAGAACACAGGAGGATACCGGATCTACACGAAGGCTATAGAACCTAGCGAACGTGTTAGGGGTCGCCCAGCCCGCAGCTCTACAAATATCTGTCAGCGAGGTGCCACAAGCCAGTGCCCAGGAGGATGTAACACTTCTAGTTGAGTGAGCTCGCAATCTGAATGGGCAGTGCACACCCTGTGCCTGATAAGCCAGGGTTATGGCATCCATGATCTAGTGGGCCATCCTCTGCTTAGAGACGGCACTCCCCTTCTGCCGGCCTCCATAACAGACAAAGAGCTGGTCTCTGAGGTCCTGAAGCTTTGTGTCTGGTCTAGGTAGCATCTCAATGCTCAAACGGGACAGAGCAAAGCCAGGGCTGGGTCTGCCTCCTCCAGGGGCAGTGCTTGCAGGTTCACCACTTGGTTTTGAAGGGTGTAGTGGGAACCTTGGGCACGTAGCCAGACCGGGGCCTCAGGATTACCTGGGAGTCAGCCGGCCTAAACTCTAGGCACTAATCGTCGACCGAAATTGCATGCAGGTCTCCTACCCTCTTAATGGAGGCCAGTGCAAGCAGGAGCAGAGTTTTCAATGAAAGAAACTTTAGTTCAACTGAATGCAAAGGCTCGAATGGGCCCTGCTGTAGTGTTTTAAGCACTAGAGTCAGGTCCCAAGAGGGTGTAGAGAGGGGCCGGAAAGGATTTAACCTCCCGACCCCTCTAAGGAACCTGATGATGACATCGTGCTTACCCAAAGACTTCCCATTCACGGGGTCATGGTACACAGCAATAGCAACCTGGACTTTGAGGGTGGAGGGAGACAGCCTTTGTTCCAGCCCTTGCTGCAGAAAGGAAAGCACGATCACAATTGGGCATCTTCAGGGGTCTTCTGGGCAAGAAGAACACCACTCGACAAACAGCACTTCAAGGCGTAAGCGTGTCTCTTAGACAGTGCTCTTGCCGAAGTGATTGTGTACACTACCTCCTGGGGTAGGTCACCTAGAGCCTCTGCGTACAGTCCAGCGGACCAGACATTGAGTTTCCAAAGCTCAGGACGCGGGTGCCAAATGGTGCCTAGGCCCCATAATTGCGTAGGCCCCGTAGCCAGCAGTGTGCCAGTGCGTCCCTGCCGAGAGTTCCCTCGGTCAGGGAGTAGAACAACTGGCAGTGAGTGGTCTCTGGAGAAGCAAACAGGTTTACCTGAGCGGCTCCATTCAAATTAGCTGGACCGTCAGGGGATGGAGTCGCCATTCTCCCGGGAGCATTGCTCGAGACAGCTCGTTGGCTGTACAGTTGAGCAGGCCCGGAAAATGAGCAGCACGAAGTGACCTCAGAACTTTCCGACTCCAAAGGCGGGCAAGTTGTGACATGCGATAGGAGCGCAGACTACCTTGTCGGTTGATGTACGCAACGGTCCCTGTGTTGTCCGGTCAGACCAGCACATGCTTGCCTTGTAAGTGACCTTTGAGACGGTTCAAGGTAAGGTGCATGGCTAACAACTCTGGGCAATTGAAATGCCATCGCAGCTGCGGGCCCGTATAAACCACAACATGCCTGGAGATCTGCTCTAGGGGCACCCCTGCCCAGAGAAACGCAAGGTCTGACCACGGGGTGAGGGTTTGGCGACAGGCCGGTGTAACTTGGACCCAGTGATTGCCACGCTTCCACGCCACCAAAGGTGTCTTCCATGACTTTGTGAGCTCATCATGCACTTCCGGGAAGAAAGGCACTGGGACGGGGTGCTGAGAACCAGCACGGTGCGCCCCAAGAAACCAATCATCCAGCCTGGATGGCTCAGGACACGGTGGGGGATTCCACTCGAGCCCTACCAGCATAGCTGCATCTCTGATCCAACTCAGGCTTTGCCACCATCCCGGAGGGTGGTAGCGTGGCCGAATCTTCGTCAGACAGCTCTCCCTCCGATGCTGAGATCGACATCTGGTCGGGGGGAGGCCCACTGGATACCGCTGGTATGCTCTTTAAAGAGGGCCCAGCGCGTTCCGTGGGTTGCTCCACTAGATTTTGAGGAATATTGAACCTGTTTTTTTTTTTTTAGATGAATTAATGCATATTCATATTTATTTTAGAACTATAGTAACAGATTTCTCTCAACATGGGGACAGGAGTGCTGTCAATCAAAAAATTTGAAAAAAAGTAACTCAGATATTCTCTTTTAAATGAACAAGTAATGCGTTACTTTACTAGTTTCTCGAAAAAACTAATCTGATTACGTATCTTGCCTTACTTGTAATCTGTTACACTCAACACTATATATATATATATATATATATATATATATATATATATATATATATATATATATGTGTGTGTGTGTGTGTGTGTGTGTGTGTGTTATATAAAATAAAAAAAGAATAGGAAATAAAATACTGCTGCAAAGTTCTCCACTAAATAAAATACTCTCAGTGTCAAACCAATATCATATAATAAAATATAATGAAAAATAAAAAACTATGAGTACATTGCAGCATTACCAATCCCACTTTGTAGGCCTGTTCATATTTTAAAAATATATATAACTTTTCCAAAGTGTAAAGTGCAGCAACAACAGTTTCAGTTTTAAGACCTGCTCAGATTTCGTTATTGCGTTGGACCGATTGGAATTAAGAGCAAAGGTCTGTTTAAATGCCGACGGGAGCTGCGTTTGAATTGCAATTGTTCATTTCCTAGTTGTAGTGATGTTCACACTCGCGTGATGCCTTTTGAAAACCTTAGGCCGGTGACAAACTGGCATATTGCACCTGTCAAACATAGTCTATTTTGCCGTCAATACTATTGACGGTGTTATTTACACACTATAAAATGTTCGCTTAAAAATAACCCAACTATGGGTTGGTATAGCACCTTCCCATCTATGGGTTATTTCAACCCAACCCATTGGGTTAAAATCCTGTTGGGTTAAAAGTTACTCAACAGTTTAGTTAATTATTTATATTAATTAACATCAGTATTTTTATTAAAAATGACTTAATACAACCATATTTTGAAACTTTGTTGTAAAATACAGATTTTTTTTTTTTATATTTATATATTTCATTTTAATATGCATGATCAATAAAATAAAAAAGTTTTTTAATGATTACAAAATACAAAGTTTTTAAGGAGGAGACAGTGTGCAGAAGAAACTATTAAAGACTGTGTGTTCCAAAAACTCTCAAATGGGAGCAGAGGGCTTTAGGTAGTAGATGTCATATACATAGAAAAGTTTGAAACACAGATCGACGGCTTGTAGTATCGTTTTCTGTTCCATCGCTTCACTGTTTAAAATAATAAAATCTTGGGAGGAGTTTTCCTTGTCACCAAGCACCAGGACATGTGGATTCTGGCTTGTCTTGTGATTCAAGTACAGAACTAATTAGTGCCAACCTTAAAAGAATGAAAAAAAAAGTTCAGTTACCATGCATTGTGATGATATTTCATTGATACACTCACTTTACAAATGAGTGAATTTAAATGAGTTAAAAGCTATAGCGAATTTAAATTGGTTAAAGTGATAATTCACCCATAAATAAAAATTCTGTCATCATTTTTTTTTTCAAAATATCTTCCTGGAACAATTTGTATTGTACAACGTGTGTCTTATACAAAATAAATAAAGGTGACTTGATTACACAGGGCACTGTAATTTTAAGTGTTGCTTTTACTTATAGGTTGAATGTCAATGAAGGACTGCTTCATTTCCGTGTATGATGTGCACACCATTTTTCCATTTGTGTGGTATGGTGCAGACAGCAGGAAGGGTTTTAAAGACAATTTCTGCACAAAGGCCTTTTCAAAAGTACAGAGAAAGCACAAGTAAAAAAAAAAAACTAAGCTTACAGTTTAAATTTTTACAGTCTTTGTGGGGATCTACTATCATTTGCACTAAGAGACAGACTAAACCAGTTTTCACTCCCTCCAGAAAATTTGTGGCAATATTTGCGGCTAATGTAAGTAAATTTTACCACCCTTTACCCTTTGACTGATTTGGACTTGTAAGGAGGAACAAAAGTACACTAAATGAAAGGAAGCTTTGTTGGACGGAATGCAACAATGCACTTATTTCACCTCATTTGTCTTTTTTCATAATTTTTGGAAGTCATAGGTCTAAGTAAAATTGAAAAATTATGTATCATTAATTTAAATAGGTTACTTACCTTGAAATGTTTCAATTAACAGGCAGAAATTCCATTGTTGCAATTTTTCCTTCACGAAAAAGTCCATTGTCTAAAACATAAGTATAAACACATTTAGTACAACACATTTAAAAAAACATGTCAATCAATCTAGTTTCATAAGAGAAATTGCTGTAATTATAGGGTATTCTGATAGATGCATAACAATATTCAATATGAACAGTGCTTTAAGTGGGCCGGTACTCAGTACCGCAACTTCCAAATATAGCTCTTGAGTGTACCGCCACCTCTCAGTGCGCCCAGAACGTGCTTTTAGCGTACCGGTACGCTCATTTGGACATATGTTCAGAGGTTTTAGTCTTTTGCCTGGGTTGCCGCTTTTCAGAGCGCCCTTCACAATGCGAGCAGAGACTACATTACCCATACACCCTTGAGTTTTAAAAGTGAAAAGCGCATTTATTTATGTTCAGTTGCTCTTTCTAGCTCAAGCAGATCCACAAACTAATAAAAGGATTTATTATTTTTTTATAAGGTCGTCTGTTGACTGCTGTATATAAAGCCCCTTCAATATAGTTGTTGTTACCTCAGGGGATGAGGGGAGTCATAAAAATAAATAAATAAATAAATAATAAAAATAATTTATATATATATATATATATATATATATATATATATATATATATATATATATATATATATATATATATATATATAGGATATAATAGAGTACCGGCACCTCTTTTAAAGCACTGAATATGAATAAATCATAAAACACTATTACTGTACAATTAATTAGTGCTGGTGCGCTAAGACGAATATGGATAAAATACAACCCCTCTTAAAGGTTGGTTGTAGGAGTAACGTTAACATTATGTAAATTTGGGACACTGGTATAAATTTTCGCTGAAAGAGCGGATTGCCTCACGACTGCGCGGTTTTCTTTCGTCTGGGTTTTGAATTTTTATAACAGAAAGTTGCAGGTTCATTCAAACGATTCTCGCGGAGTCTGTTGTCTGTTGCATGACAGATCTGTGATCTCAGAGGTCGCTCGAGCAGCTTCATTCACTGGTCCGATCCGATAAATGGTCCGTGTGGCTTTTCTAGCTTAATTCTAATGATTTCGTCAAACTTTCACATTTCACCAGACATTTTTTACAACTTTAAGTAATACTTGTCTAAAAAGTTTTGCAGGTAATCTTTTAATGTATTAATGCTGGCGAACAAACAGGAATAGGATTCCTCTCTGGGGGAAACAAACGGACTAAAGGGAATAAAAACTTTTTTAACGTATAAAAAAATAATAATTAACGTATCAGACACATTACTTAATGTTATAACAGTTATATACATCATACGATTATATTAACAGTTACTTACCCTTCATAATCATGCAGGCTGCCGCTGATGTCTGCGCTGAGTCATGACTGGACCATTACAATTTGAACCGGAGTGAAGCGGGAAACATATTTAACCCAACAGTTGGGTTATAACTAAAAATAACCCAATGACGAAAAAAAACAATGACCCAACAAATTTTAAGATAACCCAACACATTGACCCAATATGTGTAACCCAACGGCTTTATATTTATGCTCAACATGAAGTATAGATATTGTTGTCTTGAAGACAAGAGCCTGGTCTGTCGGCGGCCTCCTTCTATGTCACCTACAGCAGCAGCAGCTCGCCAGCGCCGCGTCAGGCACGATTCTGGTGTGTAAAGACACAGAAAACGCGAAGCAGCCATCACGCTGCAACTGACACGCAGCAGAAACGCCACGCTCACGCCACGCAGCCAGTGTGTCACCGGCCTTAGAATCAGCTGCAGGGCGGGATTTGTTTACACACACACACACATATATATACATGTGTATATGTGTATATGTGTGTGTGTGTGTGTGTGTGCGTGCATGCGTGCGTGTGTGTGTGTGTGTGTAGAAAACAAAAAATAATGATTATAAACTTGGAAAGTCATGTATGCCTCTGTTTACACTTTAAAATTTAAAAAGCATGGAACTGTGAGTTCTCTTACCAAATGTTTTAATTATTGCTTCTGTTTATGCCACTTTGTATAGCCAATTTGATTACTCACTGAACGCAAAATGTCTCTAAGAAAAAAAAAATTGTTATCCCTGCAACTATATTTATAGTTCAGTAAATGAGAACTACAGTATTAGCAAGTGGCATAACTATACGTTAGCAACAATAATTTTCACTTGCCATTCCTGAATATATATTATGAAAAGAACAATGTATGTATAGGTGTATTGGTCTATCCTGTTTTTACACAGATTCAGATTCAGAGTATGTCTCGTAGTCTACTTCGCCTGGTTGCAATATCTACAGTGCACAGTTTAATTCAACAATTTTTCAGTCATTGCATAATGACAGTTTTAATCATGAGACTGGGCTTGGGACTGGAGAGGGCTTGTTTGCTTACATCCTACTGAGGATTTGCAATCAGTTAGTACTCGTGTAGACAATGGCTAAGAAGACAGAGTTATCTGAGCGGACGGGACGGAGACCTGTCGAGACTTACTGCAGGGGGTTCAAAGTGTAAATGAGGTGCCAAAGCAGCTGACTGCAGCAGAAGGATTCGCTCTGTTCTGAGGAGATAGAGCCACAGGAATTAAAAGAGCATCTGTCAGACTGAATGAGACCCGACAGAAAGCTCTTAAAGCTGGCAGATGATTATAAAAATCCATGCGAGTTTATGCCACCCTGGGCATTTTAACCCAAACTTTTAAACCTGGATATACAGAAAGTTCAGCTGTGTGCTTTGGACATCAATGTGGAACATTGAGGATGAGTCAGTACTGAACAATATCGCAACATACAGTAAATATCATGCAATATGTGATAATGTCAGAAAAAAGGAATACAGTGACAACATGTATCTCTTTTGTTTCGTTTGTAAGACTTTTCTTCATAATTAATCACAATTTAGCAGTGACATTAAGTGTAGCTGTAAATATATTTATTGGGGCATTAGCACTGAAAGTGAACGAATAAGCTAAATGAGTTGAGATGCATGTTAATTAGAGATATGTTCATTCTGGGTTTCTTGATAACATTGCTACTCCTTTTCTTAAAATCATCTTCACTAAATATGTGTGTTATTTTACTGTTTTCCCAAAACAACACTAAAATAAGGTTGTTATACATGAGCTGATTTCAGGTCTGAACTAAGAGCAAGGTTTCAATGGAAATCTCAAATAGTTTGTCTCCTAAAAAATAGAGAATAAATCTGTCAAACATGGAATTTGCATATCATAATTTTGATTACAAGTTATATAAGAAAATAATTTTAGTAGAAATGTTCCAAGGTCATATTATTGGAAAATATATGAATAAATATATATAAGAATTATATAAAATATGAATATATTTTTGTAATATTATTACTATTAAGAATATCATATGTGTTGTAATTATGCTAATCAAAGTAGGCCATAAACATATGTACTTTTGATTGTAATATAAATTAAAGCCTATGGTATTATATCCACAGACAATGGCTTTGATAAAATAAAATTAATAATTTATTTGTGTCCTTTGAAAGAAAGTGGAATGATCTATTTAATTTGTTTTGAGTGGAAGTTGAGTTGAGCGGCTTGATTTGCTCTTACTAAGGATGCTTTGCAAATTGTGTCCTGGGGTTAGAGCTCAATGGTACAAGATTCAAAAGTCACATTTATAGACAACATCTATCTATATAAATCCTATACACATCCTTTATTTTGAGCCGAATTCTAACTCAAATCCATCCCAAACCAACACAATAGCTGACCTTCCTTTACTGTTGCTTTTTTAGTATATAGTCTGAGTGGATTCACTCTGTTTTATTCCCCACAGAGATATCTGCAGATAATGTCAACTGTCTTGTGTGAACATCTCACCATAAGTGACACATCTATATCAAGATGTTGTTGTTGGCAGTGATTCCTTTTTTAACACCAACACAGGCTCTGTGATAGTCGTAAGACTCTGATCTCAGTGTGTCTAAACATTTAAACAGGATTGTCAGACCAGTAGCCCATAAGCGCTCCTAAATGGGTAATGGGTAATAAAGTCTCATAGAAGTGATTCAAAATACTCAGAATCCTCCAGGCAGTTTTTAACACCCTGCCTGTATTAACTCTTATGACCGTACACTCAGCAGAAGCACACTAAACCGCTGATGACACTGCAGTTATCGTCCACAATAATGACAAACACCATGAGATAAGTAGTCAGCAGATTTGACCGCGAGGTACAATTGTGCAAATGGAGAATAAAGTTTTTGGAATCTGATTACATTGGATGTGATGTACAGCAGTAAACTTGCAATGAGTTTAAGGACACAAGTTGAGCCTTGGCCTGAAGGAAGGTGCTCTTCAGTCCTAGTGGCTGTGATCAGTGGGATGGGGAGGGGGACTGTTTGGACAATTGAATATCGGTGTAAGTGCAATTTCATTCATGAAATATTCATCAGCAGTATTGGAAAGAATGTACAAGTGTTGGATGATTTATACTCCCAAGCAAAATGGTAATGCGACTCCCAGCATGTCTGTGACGCCCCAGAGGAAAGTATCATTTTGGTACAAAACAAAGCCTTTTCATTGATTATGCTTAAAGCAGTAGAACTTCAAAAAGGTTGCTAACATGGAGGCAAGATATGAATTTTCATCAGCTAGCTCTATGTGAAATATTTTTCCAATATACTGTATCCCATTTTATCTCAAACAAATTGAGATCTTTTCATGTTCTTGTTAGCAGACCCAAGAAAGAGTAAAGTAGTGAATTATACCAGTTTTTAAAATTCAGCTGCAGTTCATTTCTGTGAATAATATTATTCAAGCCTGTTTATGATGAAAAAAATCCTGGCAGGTATCCATGACAGAAAAACAGTTATTCGAGATTAATTGTCTAAAACCTTGCAGGGAAATGTGTTAAAGTAGTCATGAAATGCATTTTTTAAATTATTTTATTTTTAATGAAGTGCACTCATAATCTGTAAAAAAAAATGTTCATAATTAAAATATGAATGGTAATTTTCTACCCTGAATTAAACTTCAGATTTGAACGCTCTGTTGGAAGAGGCGTGTCTGCCGAGACTTCAGTGTAAACACCCACTGCTATGATAGGCTAACATCTTTTCATGATATGAGCATTAAGATCTTCTCCATGATATGAGCATTACTGTATTTTCACTTTTAACACTTGCCACACTTAACTGATCGTGTTGATTGTAGCACTATATTTAGAGCTACTCCCATTGCATCTAAGGTTGTATAATCTCAATTACAGAGACTACAACTATGTTAAGAATGTTTTTGAGTCTTTACTGATCACAGGTCATGATGACAATGGTATGCAGTTTCAGTTTCAACGTTTTTTGCACCAAAAAGGTCTCTGTTTATCTGGCAGTATCACTCTTGTGATCGATCGACCGTTACACCTTCTTGATTACACATGACAATGACGCATGTTTGTGCTGATTACAGTGATATTAGACTTTAGCCATTTAGATTCTTATAAGCAACTGGAAAAAGCACAAATGTCAGGGCATGACAAAACGTCTCCAGGCCCCAAAAATACCCTTAGACCTGTCTCGGTTCTCCCAATTTCTAATTCTGACATATCAGAAGGGTAGAAAAGAATAATTAATATTTTCCTGCTAAAATCGAATATTAAAAATAGCCTGTCTTGTCACATATACATATACATATACATATAAATACTTCATTCATTGAAATAGCTTTGGAGTGAAGGAAAAGTGGAGTGACTTCACATTAAACATTTTTGAAACAGGCAGAACAAATAAACTAATTTGAGCAGCACAGCATGAAAATGCCTACTGTGCTTTGGTACTCACTAGTCTGTAAAACTACCCTCACAGTTAGTCTTTGTTGCTACTGCAAAGCATAACACATCTATCAGAAGTAATATCCACATTATAAACAGAGCACAAATGCACCTACTAGAATTAAGCAGGCCAATGAAATGAGCTGACACTAAGGAAGACACAAACATACAGTATTAACCCAGCGCAGGATACTGCAGTATAAATGCCATTACTGCACAAAGCCCTGCAAGTGCCATTTCTACTTTCACGGTAAGTCAGCTCTGCTGTCTGTCGAGGTTGAGTCACAGCTCCTTAGAGTCTGTGAATGAGAGCGAGCTGCACTTAAGTACAAATAAGACTGATGTCTATGTACACAAACGGTGGACTAAAGATGTTTCATACCACTATGAAATGCACAGTCCAGCACAAATGCAGCACACATGCTTCTAGTGGCTTCTGGTCTTTAAACATCTATAAAAGCACATTTCAAACCAGCTGTTTCAGTAAACCATAACAGTTTTAAACTTGTAAATGAAGACATATAAATGTTGTTTAAAATGATGAATACTGTACCACGGTTGGGCAAAATACATTTTTTATTTAATTATTTAATTTTTAATTTAGAATTTAAAAAGAACTATTTAGTTTAAGATATAATAAGATAATTATTATATTTTAATACATGTTATATCATTTATTTGAAATATTTAGAAAATAATTTCCAGATAACTTTATAAAAATAAGTTAAAAGTAAAATTATTCAAAGTTATAAGTAAAACAAAGATTACAGGAATGCGTTTCACTATTTCAGACTTTCTACTTCAAAATGTCATATTTAATTCAGTGTGTCTCTAGAAATTTACTAGAAATTCATGAATTCAATTTATTTCTTAATTTTTTTTTAGTGCAGTAAGTTTCCATTAGTTAATTTAGTTAATGCATTAACTAACATTAACTATCAATGAGCAATACATTTTTTACAATATTTAAATCCATTAAGTATTTACAGACATAACTTTTGACTTTAATAATACATTAGTCAACTTTAAGAAATTAACATTAACTAAGATTAAAAACCTTAATTGGAAATAAACTGTTCTTTAAATGTAATATTAAAATCTAAATTTATATCAGTTTTATGACTTTTCTATATATTACTTTTTTATATTTAATTCTACTTTCTTACCTTTAAAATTTATTCTGCAAACTGCTAAATTCAGTTCAAAGTCTAAATTAAAAAATATAATTCAATTAATTCAAATTCTCAATCTTAATTCAACCCTGTGCTGCATTACAAATATTGGATACTGTTGGTAAATTTGTTGTTAAAGCTGGTAATCTAAAAAGTTCAGAATCCAGAAAGAATTATCCATGAATTTGAGTCTGTTAGTTTCCCATTACGATCATCATTGTGCCCTTAAGTAAAGGACTTAAAAGCAGGCTGCTTTGGGAGAAATGTACCTCTAATCAATAAAGAATTACCCACTAAATTAAGAAAAACCAGTTTAATCAGCATATCATTACATACTGCACATAATGCTCATTACTAGTACATTAATTAATATAATATACAGATGTTCATTTCAGAAAGATCTGTAGTTTTGAATTCGGACTGAATTTTAAAGGTCATATGGGCATTGTGAATGTAAGAAATATGGTTTTACATGTCTATGAAAAGGTTCATATTAAATTAGAGTGAGTCAATACCACAAACGCTGTAAAAAGAGGGCACCGGGGTGATCTATTGTAAGAAAGCACTTGAGTGAGGAAGCTACGACAATATTTCACTGGAGCGTGAGATAAGTGTTCACTCTTGGGGCCCTCTTTCACCGTGCATCAGCTAAAATGCTCGGCAGATGCGATAAGCTACTTAAGTGCTATCAATGTTTAACCCTGCCCCCATTCTCTCAATGCACCATGAGATCTTCTTACAACAAAGGGCCAGATACATTCTCAATCACTGCCAACAAAAACTCAGCAGAGCCTTCACTCTGGGGAGCCATCACTGTCCATCAGATGCCCTCAGCTCAGTTCATCATTACCGCCCTTCAATTTATAAACCTAATGTGCCGTATCTGCTTCTCAATGCTTATTTAGCTCCTTTCACTGCATCCCATCATAGCGAGCGAATGACTGCATCAGGTAGGGCCTTTAAAATGCCATGCTGTAATCTGCTCCAATACTGCCAGTTAAGTGAAGAGCCCATTATGGACCAATTCGTGATTGTACCGCACACAGGTCAGTTATCATTGATTACATGGAAGGAAAAGCCCACACCCACACCCACTCTTATTATGGCTATAATTCCAAAAGGACCAGTAGGATTGGATGTGCTGGCCATATAAAGTTATGATAGATCTACAAATAAGACTTCTACTCATTCACACAAATATTGCCATAAGCAAGGAGAAAACACTAGGCAGGGCAGCCGTTTGCGAGCGATTCATGTGTCCCAGGGGTCTTGGTTTGAGTCGAGTTGATTTGTATGTGTGTTTGTTCTATGAGCACTGCGGGGTAGGATGCTGGGATTTTTTTCCCCTTGCTGGTTTGCATGTTGCCGAAGATCAGTAGATCTCAACGTGACGTGTCCCTGGAGGCCATGACAAAGATACGAAAGACTCCAGAGCTTAAGATGATTTAAAATTGGCCATTTCAAAACAATGGTTTTTGTTTATTTAGGTTAATAATAGAAAACGTAATCTGAATTCTGAACTTGTGACCAAAAATAGGTTGGAATTACCTTTGTTAGGAAACTTAAGTCAAATGAACTGGGAAAAACAAAAAGTGACATTCAGAAAGAACATCAGAAAAGGAACCTGTCATGCTTTATTGCTCGTAATGAGGTAAATGTGCAGCGCACCCAAAGGTTAATTAAGTCTGAGAATGATACTTTTGTTTCTTCAAAGAAGAGCTAGGCTGAGTCATGTACTATAATTACATAGTGAAATATCAAAGCCACATGTCCTTGAGCAATGCAGAGACCTTTTTGACACAAGGGATGGAGAAGAGGGCATGTTGTCATCATCATTTCTGTTATGGTTTGATAGCCTATGAAACTGTTTTAATGGTAACAATGGTAATGGTAAGCATCCCAAAGCCCCCTTTTGCATATGGAACAACTATCTTATACCACTGATTCAGGATCAAGCCTCAGTTACAGGGATGCAAACTCATGATCTGTGAAAAGGTAAAACAATTACAGATCCGGGGGAATTTTAATAGATGAATAAGCTTTAAGTTCATATTTGTATAGGATTTAATAATGCATGTTTTTCATTTGTTTCACTGGCTCATTTTTGTTCCCTTTCGAGAGTACTCTCGTACTGCGTAAGCTAGCTTACGCTATGGGAAAAGGTCCCCTTTTCTCGAGAATATGAAGCCAAAAATTATCCTTAATTTTTAAATAATGTAAAACACAGTGCTGCAGCACAGCAGACCCAAGCGAAGCGGCTCGCGCGCTTATTGGCTGTGCTGCGGCAACTGCAGCAACCTATGGTGAGGCGGCGGAGAGTAACGAACCAATGGGGGCGCTTCGCGCCCATTGGACGTCAGAGCGCGCCAAAATAGGCGTGGCTGGAACTATATAAGCCACCGCTTCACCATAGGGATCAGATTTCATCTCCTTCAGCGATCTCACCTGCACTTCGCTGTCTTCTCCGGAGAAGCCTCTACACGCCGTCGAAAAGCCTCTCAGCGGGATAGCACTGCAACGCAGATCTGAGGACGCCGGCTCGTGCTTCATCTCGACGCCGCCTTCAGCACTCGCTTCCTGCTGCGCCATCCGGCGTGACTATATCCTTTTCAAAGCTAGTGTGTTTGCTGCTGCATCACACTTTTTTTCCTCCAGAATTCGAGGCGTTGTTTCAAATGCCTCTGGCCTGCGCTTCCTGCCGAGGCCCTCTGCCCAGCGAGAACCGCCACATCATCTGTGTCTCCTGCCTGGGCCGCGAGCATGCTGAGAGCGCACTCTTCAAGGGCGGCTGCCCTGAGTGCGACGACATGGCTATATCGACCCTGCGGGCTCGATTAGCTCAAACCAGCCACGATGCTCCACCCGCTCCGCCTCTTCTCTCTCAAGTGCCGCGTAAGAAACGCCGCGATCAGAGAATGCCTGAGCATACTGCTACACGCGAGCTCACGCCGGAACACTCCCCGCGTGCCTCGCCCGCTCTCTCTACTTCGCCTGTCCTCTTCGTGGACGAGCAGCGCCAGTCCCTGCTCACCAGCGCCCCCTTCTCCTTCGGAGCGCCTGAGGCGGAAGAGGACAGACACGACAGCCTTTCTCTCGCCGCGTCCAGTAGTGAGGAATGGTCGGGCTCCATTGCGGACCCCCCCCCCCCCTCTACAGCACCCAGCTGCACCGGACAACGCGCCGATATCGACGCGGAGCTTACTCGCGTGCTTACAAGGGCTGTCAGCGACCTTCAGCTCGACTGGTCTCCTCCAGACGAGCCCGCTAAAAGCAGGCTGGATGAATGGTTCCTGCAGGGGCGCCCTTCGGCCCCTCCGCAAAGAAATGCCCCCTTCTTCCCGGAAGTTCACAATGAACTCACGAAGTCGTGGAAAGCCCCATTCTCCGCACGCTTGAAGACTTCTGTCTCGTCAGCGCTCTCCTCTGTCGACGGCGCCCGAAACCACGGTTACGAGAGCCTCCCCCCTCTCGAGGAGGCTATTGCTGCACACCTCTGCCCGCCCTCAGCCGCTGGATGGCGGTTGAAGCCTGTGCATCCATCCAAGCCGTGCCGCACCACCTCAGCTCTCGCTGGCCGAGCTTACACCTCCGCTGGTCAAGCTGCTTCGGCTCTACACACCATGGCTGTGCTGCAGGTTTTTCAGGCCAGACTTCTCCGTAACCTGGACGAGTCTGCCCCAGATACCTATGACTTTAAAGGTCTCCGCAGCGCTACTGATCTAGCCCTGCGTGCGACAAAGACCACAGCACAAGCGATCGGCCGAAGCATGGCAAGCCTCGCTGTTTTAGAGCGACACCTCTGGCTCACGCTCACGGAGATGAAAGACGCCGACAAATCCGCCTTTCTCGACTCTCCTATCTCGCCTTCCGGCCTCTTTGGCCAGTTGGTTAAGGGTTTCGCTGAACGCTTCACTGAGGCTCAGAAAACGTCACAGGCAATGAGACACTTCCTGCCGAAACGCTCTAGCTCTGCTGCGGGACGCCGTAGAAATGCGCCGCCCCCTCAGACCTCGAAGCCATCGCAGCCAGACTTACAGTCTCGCCCAGCGACCAAAACCCAGCACCGCTCTCGCTCTACGAGCCGCAAACCGCCAGAGAGACGGGGACCTCGGCCCAGGATTGTGCTGAACCCCGAGCCTCCGAAGCCCTCCTGACCTTCGGGCTGAAAAGACCGTGGTTAAGTCCCGCTGCGGCCGGACCACCACACAAGAAACCTCACATGCTTCCTCCAATCCCCTCACTAAAGGCGGTTGGAGATGTCTATACTGCAGTAAACGAGCCTGTTACAATGCACGCACGCCTGCACACAAACGCCGTTTTCACGGCGACCTCAATAAAGCACAAAAAGAGCTTTTTCTATGTAGGCAGTGTGCCCACTACACAGTACGCACCCCTACATGTATACACACTCCCCCAAGTGTCACAAAGACTCACTCGGGTCTCCTTTCATGCCCACCTTCCCGCTCGCGCCGGAGGTGCTCTAAATGTAGCGCGCGTGCCCACTTCTCAGTGCGCAACCCTACAAATAAGCGCTGTCACCACAGTGTCACAAGCACAGCATACTCGAGCTACTGGTCCCCTCATAACAGGCGGCCAGTGCCCGAAGCACATTCAACCCATAGCCGCACGAGCCGCTGCATGGCAGGCCATCCCCGGCATATCAAATTGGGTTTTGAATATAATAAAACGAGGTTACTCGCTCCAGTTCGCTCGCAGACCGCCGCGCTTTTGCGCCGTGGTCGAAACAAAAGTGAAAAGCGAAATGACACACGTCCTTCGCGCCGAACTGATAAACCTTCTTGCAAAAGGGGCGATAGAAACTGTCCCCCCTGCGCAGCGCGAGTCAGGCTTTTACAGCCGCTACTTCCTCGTACCAAAAAAGGATGGCGGTCTCAGACCCATCCTAGATCTCAGACGTTTGAACAAAGCGCTTATGACGCGATCGTTCAAAATGTTAACTACCAAACAAATACTCGCGCAAATTCGCCCGAGGGGATTGGTTTTTCTCAGTGGATCTGAAAGACGCTTACTTTCACATTCAAATAGCACCCCATCACAGGCCATTCTTGAGATTCGCCTTCGAGGGGCAGACTTATCAGTACATGGTTCTTCCATTCGGCCTCTCCGTAGCGCCCCGTACGTTTACACGGTGCATGGATGCCACTCTCGCACCCCTGAGAATGCGGGGAGTGCGAGTATTGAACTACCTCGACGACTGGCTAGTTTTAGCCCATTCCGAGGAACTACTGACGACACACAGATCCTGGATCCTCAGCCATTTAGAATGCCTGGGTCTCACGATCAACACTGTCAAGAGCGCTCTGTCTCCCAGCCAGAGGATTTCCTTTTTGGGGATAGACATAGACTCTGTGACATGTACAGCGCGTCTGACGTCACAGCGCGCTCTCACTATTCAGCATTTAGCTGTGTCGTTCAAAGCCGGGTCTCTTTACCCGCTCAAACGATTTCAGGAAATGCTAGGTCTGATGGCATCAGCCTCTGCGGTTCTCAAACTGGGCCTGCTGCGCATGCGCCCACTACAGCGCTGGCTGAGAGACCGTGTTCCAGTGCGCGCCTGGATTTCCGGCCGCGCGCGCATCAGGGTGACCCACGGCTGCATCACAGCTCTGGCCCCTTGGAAAATAGCCAACTGGTATCAGTTAGGCGTAAGCACGGGCGCTGTCTCGAAATGGAAAGTAGTCTCGACAGATGCATCCAACCTCGGTTGGGGCGCCCTGTACGAGGGCAGGTCTGCCTCCGGCCTCTGGTCGAGCCCGGAGCGACTGTTACACATAAACTGTCTGGAGATGATAGCGGTCGAACTATCCCTGAAAGCTTTCCTCCCATTTTTAAAGGGCCACCACGTTCTGGTCAGATCAGACAGCATGTCAGTGGTGGCCTACATAAATCGCCAGGGTGGTGTCAGGTCAGAAACCTTGCACACCCTGACCGAACGTCTTCTGACATGGGCACATTACAATCTGCGCTCGCTAAAGGCAGCGCATGTACCTGGCATCCTGAACCGGGGCCCGGACATGCTTTCCAGGGCGATTGTTCCCCCTGGGGAGTGGTCTCTTCACCCACAGACGGTTCAGTTGATGTGGAGCATCTTCGGCAGGGCAGAGGTCGACCTCTTCGCCTCAGAAGACAACGCTCATTGCCCAATATATTTTTCAAAGAGCAGGGACGCGCTGGCCCTCGATTGGCCCAGACGCCCGCTTTATGCCTTCCCACTGGTCGCGATGCTACCGCAGGTCATCGATCAGGTCAGGAAGAGCAGATGTGCTATGCTGCTAGTAGCCCCACTCTGGACGACCCAACCTTGGTTCTCCGAGCTGATGCAGCTGTCCAGTACAGCCCCATGGCCAATACCGCTGCGGAAAGATCTCCTCACGCAGCTGAAGGGCGCGCTCTGGCATCCCCACCCCAAACTTTGGGCCCTTCATGTATGGCCCCTCAACGGGTACCCGGGAACCTCCCTGAGGGAGTGTTAAGGACCATTACGGAAGCCAGAGCGCCCTCAACCAGGCGCCTATACGCGCAGAAATGGTCAGTGTTCTCCACCTGGTGCGGGACACGGAACCTAGACCCTCACTTATGTGATGTGACGGAGATACTCTCCTTCCTACAGGAGCGTTTAGATGCGGGCAGATCCCCGTCTACGCTCAAAGTGTATGTGGCAGCCATTGCAGCTTCTCATGCTCCGGTGGCCGGCCTATCACTGGGAAAAAACGAACTGGTCATTCGTTTCCTTAAGGGAGCTCGTCGGATGAACCCTCCCCGACCCCCTTCAATCCCTTCCTGGGACCTGTCTACGGTCCTAGAGGCCTTAAAGGGCCCCCCTTTTGAACCGCTTCAGTCTGTCGATATGAAGCTTCTTTCGTTCAAAACCGCTTTTCTACTGGCTCTGGCCTCAGTCAAGCGAGTGGGGGATTTACATGCGCTATCTGTAAGCGCTGACTGTCTCGAGTTTGGGCCTAATGACTCCAGAGTCATTCTCAGACCAAGACACGGCTATGTCCCCAAGGTGCTCTCAACACCGTTCAGAGCGCAGGTCATCTCGCTGTCAGCCCTTTCCTCGCAAAGCGACGAAAGCAACGCGAGCTTCATCTGCCCCGTCAGGGCTCTTAAAACCTATATTGCGCACTCCGCCTTATTCAGGAGGTCGGACCAGCTCTTCATATGCTTTGGTGGGCGCACCCGAGGTCTCGCCACCACGAAGCAAAGCCTATCGCGATGGATAGTAGACACTATCTCGCTGGCTTACAAATCTAAGGGCCTTCACTGCCCGTTCGGCATCAGAGCCCATTCCACCCGAGGTATGGCCTCGTCATGGGCGTGGTCCTGCGGGATACCACTGGATGATATCTGTGCGGCGGCAGGCTGGGCCTCTCCGTCCACATTTATTAGATTCTATAATCTGCAAGTCCCTGCCCTGCAGGCCAGGGTACTTTCTATATAGACGTGCTAAGCCTTATCACGTCCCCCTTTTTTCGTTCCATATATAAAGCTCACTAAGGTTGGCTGTTGGGACTGGGATTTCTCCTGCTATAAAGCCCCGAGCTCTCGCCTCGGGCTGTGACAGGTCGAAGTTCCCGAGCACGCACAGCGTTTTACATTGTGTTCCCATAGCGTAAGCTAGCTTACGCAGTACGAGAGTACTCTCGAAAGGGAACGTACTCGGTTACTAACGTAACCTCGGTTCCCTGAGATGAGGGAACGAGTACTGCGTAACCTGCCGTGCTATGTGCTCGGACCGGGTGATCGCTTCAGTCGATTTAAAACCTGATCCCTATGGTGAAGTGGTGGCTTATATAGTTCCAGCCACGCCTATTTTGGCGCGCTCTGACGTCCAATGGGCGCGAAGCGCCCCCATTGGTTCGTTACTCTCCGCCGCCTCACCATAGGTTGCTGCAGTTGCCGCAGCACAGCCAATAAGCGCGCGAGCCGCTTCGCTTGGGTCTGCTGTGCTGCAGCACTGCGTTTTACATTATTTAAAAATTAAGGATAATTTTTGGCTTCATATTCTCGAGAAAAGGGGACCTTTTCCCATAGCGTAAGCTAGCTTACGCAGTACTCGTTCCC
The DNA here is from genome assembly GCF_963082965.1 of Carassius carassius. Classification (NCBI taxonomy): domain Eukaryota; kingdom Metazoa; phylum Chordata; class Actinopteri; order Cypriniformes; family Cyprinidae; genus Carassius; species Carassius carassius. The sequence continues at coordinate 8,676,264 of NC_081800.1, read as the reverse complement.
TCATCTCAGGGAACCGAGGTTACGTTAATAACCGAGTACGTTTTCACACATTGGGGAAACAAAGAAGAAAAGGGTCAATTATTGAAGCAATTTTTAATGAATTACAATTATGGTAATATTTTATGTAATATTTTAGCGCAATTTAATTTGGAAGTGTTTTCAAAAGTAAACCACTTAATAATAGCATTAGAGAATTTTAGAGAAATGTAACCCATTTCACTGTGGTTATCAACCAACTTTATGTTTGTTTATGTGCATGTTGTATAATATATTAATATCTTCTAAACGTAATTCATATATTAATCAAGAAGAAAAGCTTCTGGAGTTATTGATTTTGCAGCTTGTCACTTGTTTCTTTTCTAAATGAGTCTGCATTTTTTAATGAACCAGTTGAGTGAATGAGTCAAAAGACTCCCCACTGCCTTACCAATGTAACCAATGCATCACTGAAAAATCCCCACCTCTAATATACATTCCAGCATGAAGCATGTCAGTTGCTGTTTATTAGGCATGTGGTTTACTTTTATTTTTGGTTTTGTGCCCAATGAACCACAAGCATTTCTCCATCAAATGCATTTATCACATGAGCCGTTGTTATTTACAGCAGAAAAGCAAGGCTATCCAAACCACTGTGAATTTGGGTAATTGATGCAAGCCCATTAGTAAGTGAGCAGGGTAGGTGTGTGAGCACAGCTGGACATTTCAGATGATCATCCCTGGTGGAACCATGCTGGTTCCTCTGTTCTAGGATGCCTTCTTTTTATGAACACTTCAATCTAAAAAAAAAAGAAAACTGGCACAAAAAGAACATAAACAATTCCCAAGAGTGAGTGTAAATACAGAAAGAGTGCAAGAAAAAAAGAGATTGTTATTGCATGCACCTTGCAACATTTTTACAGTGAAATCATGTTACATTTTGAAAATAAACATTAAACATGTTGCACAATATAAAAGTGCCATATATGGTTACCTTATTAGACATAATTTGTTTATAATTTAGCAGAACTGGTAGATTTAGTTGTGCATGCTTGTTATTGTTCATTTTTAAAATTATATTTTTATTACAAGTTTGTAGTTATCTAATGCTCACAATCACTAAAACACTAATAATTTAATAACACTGTTAAATGTAATCTTTAACAAAATTTTATATTTAGCTACTCTTAAAATGAAAATCCATTTTCATACTCTTTTCATACTGTAAATTCTTCCCCCACACACACTCAAGTGTGTGTGTTCACATAGAGGTTTTCAAGGGCCACAGTGTGAATAAATCTATATTTAAATTCAAACCGAAAAGATTTTTGAATGCATGTCTCTCATGCATTGTATGTTTCATTCATACTCTGAGCCGGAGGACACGCTTGCACAGAAAGGCCAAAACTGACTCATAAAAGTTATAATTTCTTATGATGTGCCAGGAAATCGCTAATATGGACAAAATCATCCAACTATCACTTTAGCTGAGGCTGAATAAATAGAAGGAACATTTTGACATGAAGACAATAAATTTTAAACGATTGTGACAATATATGGTTTATATGCAGGGTGCAGGATGCAGGGCTAATTGACATATAATTTATAACAGTAAAGAAACTATAAAATATATTCTCTGCCTTATTCTGTGATAAAAGTTTTAAAGTATATGTAGTTTATTAACCAATCAGAAAATTGTCTTAAGGAAAATATAGACAAAAATATTATAGAATGAAAAAATTATTATTATTATCATTTAGATAAAATCGAAGTTTCGAACTGTTTCTATTCTTTAAGTATGCAAATATGGAACTAGTGGTGTGTCTATGTTGCTTCTGTTTAATGCATTATAGAAAAACGTGTTTGAGATATTTCATGCTTTGTTCAGCTCTGAGCCATCTGTCCCAGTTAATTCATCCTAAAAAAATGGCTCTGAGATGTATCCTACAAAGTCATCTGGACAATTTCTATTATTGTACAATGTTCTGTAGTCTGATTTTTATATGCAATTTAGTATTTATTTATTTTCTCTTACTTTGAAAGCTTAGGCTCATCATGATTTTGACAGACAATCCAAGGCCAACCCCTTTATCATAATTCATAATTTTTCCTTTATATTTATCTGATATTCAAGACAACAGCGACCCGTTTGGGGAATATCAAACTCCCTCCTCTTGTTTCACATTCATGATGACTATGTTTCCTCTTTATCTGACATAATTCCACTCATTGTATTTTCTGTATTTTCAGTTTTTCTTTCATTGTTCATTTTGATAAGCACATGGTGATTTCTCCAGGACACTAATTGACTTGCCGGAACTAATTAAATGTGGGTTGCAAGGTTGCGATAACTTGTGTAATGGGAGGGGAATGTGAGGAAGACACTGAAAATTGCTGTGCTAAAATTAGACCCGATTAGATGTTCAACACATTGTCTAAGGGGAAATCACATTTAAAAGTATTTTGATGAACAGATGGTGACACTGACGGTGCAAATAAATTACAGCCTTATGTGTGTTATCCTTGATTTTTGGGTCAAATTATTGACATAGCCAAAAGTTTTGTTTGTACATTTAAACTTTGTACAGTTTTTTTTTCTATATATATATATATATATATATTTTTTTTTTTTTTTTGATACTTTTTGAGTTAGACTGTAAATATAATTTGCATGCTTTTGGAAAATCTTTGTTTTTCACATTTTGGAATAAACACCAACTTTTTGACTTCATCAGCACATCACTTCATTTTTTTTCACGTCTCCATGGGGCCGCGGCCACATTTCAAAGGATGATGGATAAAATCCTCCATGGTACAGAGGACTATGCTGCAGCTTACCTTGATGACATCATAATATTCAGCCAAACCTGGGAAGAGCATCTGGAACACCTTAAGGAGGTGTTGAATCGTATCAAGCCTGCAGGACTAACCATCCGCCCTGATAAATGTGCCCTCGCCAAGCCAGAAACCCAATACCTGGGATTTGTACTGGGACACGGTGTGATCCGACCTCAAGAGGGGAAGGTGGAGGCCATTAAAGGAGCAGGACGGCCTGTGACAAAGAAGCAGGTTAGAGCGTTTCTTGGACTTGTTGGCTGGTATAGGAAATTTATTCCAAATTTCTCAGCCAGGGCAATAAACCTAACAAACTTGACAAAAAAGAGCCAACCCAACAATGTAGTATGGACTGAGGACTGTGAAAAAGCCTTTGAAGACTTAAAGAATGCACTATGTCAGGAACCAGTTCTTCAGAGTCCTGACTTTGGGAAACCATTCACAGTACAGACTGATGCCTCACAACATGGCGTTGGTGCTGTACTCCTTCAAGAGGAAGAAGGTCAACTCAAGCCGATTGTATACATCAGTAGGAAACTCCTGCCCAGAGAGGTAAACTATTCCACTGTTGAAAAGGAGTGCCTTGCTGTTAAGTGGGCCCTGGACACTTTAAGGTATTATTTGCTTGGACGAAAATTCCGGTTGGAGACTGATCACAGAGCATTGGCCTGGTTAGCCCGCATGAGAGACACTAATGCTCGCATTACTAGGTGGTTTCTGGCCATGCAGCCGTTTGACTTTGAGGAGTTGTATAGATCAGGGTCACAGAATTACACTGCAGACTTTCTCTCGAGGACACCACAGTCGGTGTCTGGAGAGGGAGGGGTAAATATCACAGTGGGCCACTGTGACTAGAGACTTTGACACTAGACTTAGAACACAACACACTAGGCATACATACACTTTTCATACAACAACACATATTTGTTTTGCGCAATGTAACATCAGTTAACACTAGGTATGTGTGTGTGTAATTGATTGTGTATTGTTTAAGTGTTGATCCTGTTCTCACCATTTTTTTTTAAGTTAAGACTTTGTGAGTCAATAAGTTTATTATGTTCATTTGTGTATTGTTGAGAATACAAACAAGACCGGTTGGCATGTTAAACGTTTATTGTTTTCAATCATCCACTTACATAAAGTAAACAGTCATACTTACGTACTGGAACATTTCCTCATAACAAACAGAAGAAACCCGGGCACCACATTGCCACCATTTATAAATACCTGTTTCCCGCCAAAAGAAGGCACACTTAATTGGTCTCATACCGGAGGGGGAGATTGGTGTTTGTTTGATGCTTTGGTAAACCGTAATAATGAATTTAGCTGGTGTTGTTTGAAATGGTTGTATATTTCTGTATATTTTTTGGTTCTAATATTTATGCCTTTGTTACAGTTAAATCGCTATTTAATTGTTTTGTCTTTCGTGAACTTATTTGTTACCATCAGTTATTTAATGGTTTAGTCCTAGTGGGAGGGGCTTATACTTTTTAAGTGTTTCTCTCAAGCGTGCCGCACAAGCCCTGAAAAGTGAAGCCAAAACGTCTCGATCGCCCCCTGGTGAGTGGTCCTAGTATAGGTCATAAACCCCGCCTCCCCATGTTATTCAATGGGACGCGAGACCAACTAAACAATTAAATTACCCTTCAAATATCTTTTTTCCGAAGCTGTTTTTTGTCATTTACTGTAGTTTGTATCACGCTTATGTAAATTCAAGTGTTCGTTTTTAAAATAAGTTGTTTTTAGATAGTTATTTAATGCTCTAAAAACGGTGGTGTGATGTCGTGATTGACAGCTGTGATTGACAGCTCTCTGAGCCGGAGGCACTGAAGCGTCAACAGGCTTTTTTCATGATCTTCGGAGGACTGAGGAGATTGTATTTACCTTATTTTAATGAGATTGGAGTGGAACGGAGCAGACAGAGTTCACAGGAGCAGGACTCCACTTCCAAAACAGTGCAGATTACGGTATGTGCATTCTGCGAGGGAGAGTGAGGGCGGGGCACAGGGGCGGGGCCGTTGATTTCGCGGCTTTAAGGCTTTACTTCCTGCTTGCTACTGCGCATAGCTACTGCGCAGAACTGGTCCCTAGATCGCTATCTGCGCAGGCGCAAGTCCAAGATGTCCGCGCCATATCGGGACACTGGCGGCTTCAGTTTTGACCAATGGAAGAGAGCGAAGGTGAGTCGTCCATCTTTTTTTACAGTCTATGGTTTCTCTCAGTCTGGTAAAGGGGGGCTCGTAGAGTGAGTCGGTGAAGTTGCTTGCTTGATTTTTGGGTCAAATTATTGACATAGCCAAAAGTTTTGTTTGTACATTTAAACTTTGTACAGTTTTTTTACTATAGTTTTTTTAGTAATATATATATATTATTATTATTATTATTATTATTTTTATTTTTATTTTTTTTATACTTTTTGAGTTACACTGTAAATATCATTTGCATGCTTTTGGAAAATCTTTGTTTTTCACATTTTGGAATAAACACCAACTTTTTGACTTCATCAGCACGTCACTTCATTTTTTTTCACGCCTCCATAGGCCGGTACATCCAGAGCAGGGGTGCCGCCACTGCTTGAACACCTTGTAGCAGTTGGCACACCACTGTCTCTATTACACATATCACATGAAAATGTGTGATAAATAGAAGATTGATACGTCACAGCATGACCTCGTATCTGAATTAAAAGATAAATTTAAAACAAAGTGGAGAAGATTGTATGTATTTCCATTTAGGGTGTGTTATGTATTATTATTTACATTTCTTATGTGTTGAATTTAAGTTTTTAAAAGACTCTGCAGAACGTGATATCATATCACGCTAGTCGCAGAATCTGAATAAATTTTGCATGCTGAATGTCTAGTGTGAAAAAAACACACCTGTCTCCACTTTCTGATTTAATTATTCAACCTACAAAAAGAGTCACAAAAAAAAAGTCTGCAAAGTCAAAAAACAAGTGGAGTCATACAAACAATGAGTGCTAATGGACTGTACCTGCAGTTGTATAGACCAATCAGATCTGAGGAACAGAACTAACTTTTTAAATGATTATCTCTGCATTTGAGCACATGTTGCAAGTGAAAAGACTTGATGGTGCTTAGATCGAGTAATTATGCATTTAAGTTAAAATAGTTAATCTCTTTTTATATGTGCATAAAAGGATGTGAGTGGGTGTATTTTAATTATTGAAATTTTTTATGTAATTAACCATAGAAGGTGTGAGATCTTCAGTAGCATGCATGAGTAATCTAAGCATTGTCTCTATATCAACAGCTGTGGCGGCACACTTGATTAAAAATATGTTACATTTGGTGTCAAGAAAATAGAATTTATTCCATTTTTTGGAAAAAGTATTTGAAAAAATGAAGGAAATGTTAACTTTCCAAAAGGTTTCCTAAAGAGCTTTTACATAATTCCCAAAACTATACTGAGCATGCAAATGCAATCTAGGCTACTTAATGCAATAAAGTGAAAAGGTTTAGAGAAAATCAAATGTTTAAACTGTTTTCAGATGCCAGGCATGACCAGATGTTTTCTGCAGAGTGCTTATGTCAAACAGAATTGAAGATTGTATGAGCAATTAAGGATAACTGTGCATGTATAAGAACTGTGTACTTGAAGATGATACTTTACCTCAATGGAACATGCTAGACATATGGATTAATGCATTTCCTGTGATAGGGAGAAATGTTACTCGTGGAGCTGCAGATGGGGGCTTATGGAGTACTCTACACTAAGAAGGCTTAGTCAAACATGGATTTAACATGGAGATTTTCAATACATGTTAAAATAGACTGGGACTTCCAGCTCTTTCCAGAGTGAGATGTCAGATTACACACTATTTTAAGAAACTTAAATTGGAAACCTTAATAAGATGAAATGTCATTTTACTTACTTATTGAACATCTAAATGTGAAATAAGTCAAAAAGCATTTTTTTTTCAGCAAACGGTCCACCATTTCAGCAAAAATGGTCAAAAAGGAGATCTTACTGATAATCATACTGAGTGGCTACATGGAATCTGCATATACACCCTGGTCTCATTGTTCATTAAAGATAAACATGCTACACAAATACAGACATACCACAATTTTGAAAAACAGTATAAGCCTATACACAACTAACATACTGACAGATTTTGACTATATCTATCTATCTATCTATCTATCTATCTATATATATATATATATATATATATATATATATATATATAATGTTTACCTATACGTAAGCTAAAAATTTGGCATTTGGCACAATGTTCAGGCAGAAAAATCTCTTGTTTTCACAAGGAACACACTGCCATTCAAATATGCACACTGACTCATCACATGGGCAAACACCTGTCACACATTTTAAGAATTAGCAAACAAAGCTTTAGCATAAAAGGGCAACAGGTGAGCTCTTCTGTTTTGGAGCAATGGATGCCAACAATGGAAACAGAGGCAGATCCAGAGCCAGAAGAGTAAGAGTAAGAGTAAGAGAATGAGGAAGGCCAAGGACCGTAATCTCTAATGAGATCCGAGCCACTTTGGTTGACCAGCGCGGAGACCTGGACAGCGCGGAGGGAACATCACAATGTGTGCAGCGATTACCCACCACGGTGTCATCCATCACCATGCTACCCTTGGCCCCTACAACACTGCCCATCTGATCACATTCCTGGACACTCTACACAACACACTCATTCCCCCAGATCAGATAGACAGCCCAGAGCAGCTCAGGTAGGTTGTCAATTGGGACAACGTAAGTTTCCACCGGGCTGCTGTGGTTCATAACTGGTTCACTGCCCACCCACGCTTTTTAGTTGTTTATCTCCTTCCATATTCCCCATTCCTCAATCCCATTGAGGAATTTTTTTCTGCCTGGAGATGGAAAGTGTATGGCCGAAATCCTCCAAGCTATGGAAGACGCATGTGGAGATATAGCAGTTGATGTTTTCATGGCTGGACTCGCCATGCTAGGTGATATTTCCCCCGCTGCTTGGCCAGGGAAAACATTGCATGTGATGTGGATGAGGTGCTGTGGCCAGACCGAAACCGAAGAGAGGATGCAGCATAGTATTTTTTTTTTTACTGTAACTGGATACCGTAAATTCTTCTGTTGTTTTTTATGTCGACCACTGTATGTGCAACTTTGCGTCGGTTGGGATGTACATTGTAAAAACACTGTACATAGTTTTTGTTGGAAAAATAAAATATATTTGTTACCTTGTGTGACGAGTGGGGCGGGGCCGAGGGATGTGGGAACGAGCGAGGCCGGTGGAGTGATTGGGAAATGAGCGACACCTGCGACCCACCACTGGTCTCGAGTCCCACAGAGGAGATGGAAGTATATAAAACTGGAGCGACGACAGTGAAGGACAAGGAGGACCAGGCCAGGGCTTTATTTTATGTTTTGGTTTTTATTTGTGCGCATCAGTCGTCCGTGAGGGGCTGATGCGCTGTTTTGTTTTTATTTTGTTATTAAAATCTTTGTTTGATTGTCCGCCGGTTCCCGCCTCCTTCTTCCAGATGAATATGAAGGTTTTATTATTACAGTGGTGCCGAAGCCCGGGAGAAGGAGGGACGTGCTGCTGAAGATCCCTCGCCGCTGTGGTGAATCCGCGGTGCCATCGAGCAGGCGAGGAAGTGTGCCGCCATGGACGCTTGAGGCGGTGGGCTGGAGTGAGTTGCCGGGGACTGGCGAGCTCGCTACCGGCCGCCCTTGATGTGGAGGGGCGGCTGCCGTCCGTGAGAGAGTGAAGGAGTCGGCGCCGTTCGCCAGGGGGCCGGAGCCTGCTGCCTCTGTGAAGGTATCCGGAGGAGCCATCCACCGGGCGGCGGAGGAGTGTCGTGCCATCCGCCAAGGGCTGTCCAGTGCCACCACCAGGCACCGCAGAGGAGATCACCCAGCTGGTGGAGGGCCGAGGAGTAGTGCGTCGGGGAACCGGAATTTTTTTTTTTCCTCTCTCTTCTCTCTCGTCTCTGTCGCTCCTCCTTCCATCTCCTTTTCTCTCGCCTCGTCTGTCCTACCCCCAGGTTCCTGCAGGTCCCCATGAGCGGGGGGGGTAGAGCGCAGTCTCGGGAGTATCCCCTGGCCTGCGAGGGGCGATGGGGGTATGTGCCGAGTGGGGCAGGGCCGAGGGTTGTGGGAACGAGCGAGGCCGGTGGAGTGATTGGGAAATGAGCGACACCTGCGACCCACCACCGGTCTCGAGTCCCACAGAGGAGATGGAAGGATATAAAACTGGAGCGACGACAGTGACGGACGAGAGAGGACCAGGCCTGGGCTTTAATTTATGTTTGCTTTTTATTTGTGTGTTTTGTGTTTATTTTGTTATTAAAGTCTTTATTTGATTGTCCGCCGGTTCCCGCCTCCTTCTTCCGGATGAATATGAAGGTTTTATTATTACACCTAGTATTTGTGTGTTCTGATTATAAAAACTATTATATTTTATATATATACTACAAATATTTTACAACACACTTATGTATGTACTGCCTGTAGTAAGTGTAACACTGAATCAAATGGTTTGTGTGTGTCATTTGAAAACAAAATACCATTTTGAGAAAGAAAATTGTTTTGAATGTAAAGGTTCATTTTGCAGGAGAACTGAGGGGTTTTGGCCATTGTGTTTTTTTTTTTGTTTTTTGTTTTTTTGTGAAGAGTTCTGAGAGTATGAGGCATGCTTTCAGAAAATGTGTGTAAACAATCAAGAAGAACTGTAAATATACTATATATATGTTTACCTATACATAAACTAAAAAATACAAACTATACAAATGCTACACATAAACAGTTAGGTCACAGGCCTCCTCCATGGCTTGAATGAGGGGTATCCTGACACAGGGCTGGAAATCTTTCACCTCCATGCCGAAAAAAAAACTCTTTGATGGGGTTGAGGAAGGGAGAGTATGGTGGGAGGTATTGGAGTGAAAATTGTGGATGATCATGAAACTTTTGAACCAGAGCAGACAAAGTGAGATGATACATTGTCCCAGATGACAATGTATCTCATCTGCTTTGCATCCATTTGTTTTTCTGCTATGACAATGTTGTGAAGACTGTCTAAAAATGTGAGAATGTGGGCCGTGTTGTAAGGTCCTAATTTGGCATGGTGGTGGAAGATCCCATTCTATGTGACTGCAGCAGACATTGTGATGTTGCCTCCACGTTGGCCCAGGAGATTCAAAATAGCTTGATGGCCATCGATGTTTCTCCCTCTTCTTCTTACTTTAGTCAGGTTTAACCCAGCCTTATCTATGAAGGTAAATTCATGTGGGATTGGATAAGCAAATGGCACTCAATAGAGTGGTTTCATCTGTATGTGATGTTTTTTAAGGATTCGCCCCAGTGTTGGATGGACATTATTGAAAACTGTGCAGTCATTCAGGATGTTTGTCTGAATTTCTCGGCGATGCATCGCATTATTGGCCAAAACCATGTTTATGATAGCTCTCACTTGTTCCTCTGTGAATATGGGGATCCTTCCTCCTCTACGTTCTCGATCCTCAATCCTATGTAGAATAATTACAGTTTTTCTCGATTGCTTAAACACTATAAGCAGGCTTTTGAGCTTAAATTTCCAAGATCCTAACGCCATTTTTCAGAAAGCACACCCATTTCTCTGAACTATAAACACTATTCCCCTGCTTTAACACATGAGTCAGATTTGATGAACTCTTACTGCAAAACTCTACACACAAATCTCTACTTTTGGAACAATGGATCCAGAGAGACATGATTGACAAGGTCGAGGACATCAGAGAGGAGGAAGAGGGTGAGAAGGAACAGTAAGGAGTGGAGGAAGAGGTGAAGGAAGAGAAAGAGGAGGAGGAACGAGGAGGAGGATGATGGGCAAGGAGACAAGGAGTCTCAGATGAAATTCGTGCCACTAGTGGACCATGTCCTTGTCCATGGTATGACTATGAGGGAGGCTGGGCAATGAGTCCAGCCAAACTTAAGTTGCTTCACCGTCCCCTTGATCATAGAAACATTCAGGGAGGAAAACAGGTAGTTGTACCTCAGTGTACTCTACTGTAACTTTTGAAAGCTTTCCTCTGTTAAAACACATTCATCAAATTGCCTTACATGTACAGTAGAGGGTTTCTGTCTGCTTCCATTTTGTAAAAAGGATGTGTTCCATTTACAGTAATCAGTATTTTTATTTTTGTAGGACACAGAGACGATGGAACGGAAGAAACCTGACTATACATTACAGTTGATGTGTGACAGGGGTGGATCAGTCATGCAAGAAGGTTTTACCCCCGCTGCCTGGCTAGGTCCAGTATAGCCTGTTTCTCCAGTCTGTCCCAGACCAAAGGTGTGATGCTGGGGTAGAATGTTTGTTGTTGTTTGGTGTGTTGTACTGTGAAAATTATCATGTGAAAAATTCCTTGAGGGGGAGAACCACAAGGAACACAACTTATTACTGGTTTTGTTTTTGGAGTATTGTTTTGAATTTATCTCACCAGTGTGTAAGACAATGTTGTAGTGTGTGTGTTTTTGAGGGTTTGTGTTTGATGTTTGTGTTTTATTGTCTGAGGGCAAAGTTTGGTTTTTCAGCAAGAGTGAATAGTTTTGTGTGTAGAGCTTCATTTATACCTGAAAATAGGTTGTTTGGGGAATTGGGTGAGAAGTTATGTATTTGTGTTTACTGTTTTGAGAATATGAGGCATAGTTTCAAGAAATGTTTAAGCAATCGAGAAAAACTGTAAAATACATGTTACAGTAAATGTCACAAGACAGCATGCAAGACATCTTCTAAAACATGGAACACAGTGAATGGTACCAAACAGTACTGATGGAGGTCATATAGTAGGATATATTGCACTGTAGACAGCAGAGAAAAGTAGTTTTTTTACCTGTGCTCTTGTATAATGCCTGAATTACTGTAGCAACAGTATATCTGCTGAGGTTGGGCTGAACTCTCTGTTCAGTCTCTCTCAATGTCAACCCATGGTTTACAACATGGTCAACCAAGGTTGCTCGAATACCATCTGATAAATTTGGTCCCAGTCTTCTTTGTCCACATCCTCCAGTTCTACCTTTTCCTCTCCCTCTCTATACCCACCTTTCTCCATGGGCTGCCCCTATCATCCTAATGCTTCCTCTTCCTCTTCCTCTTGCTGCGACATTGCCTTCATGACATTTTTGTTGAAGAGAGGTAAATTCACCTGTTACCTTTTCATAGTGCTTACACCTGATCGTTGAGATTACAGTTAAGCACCTAAGTGTCTTCACACCTGACGGCCATGTTTAATTAATAGGTTTATGGGGTGGTATTTTGGAAAGCAGTGTTTTGAAAAGGCAATGAAGAGACATTATGTTAGATTTCTGTGTGTAATATAGAGAAGTCCATTTAGTGTTTTGCAAAACAATGTGTGTAGTGACACTGAGAATGTTTTTATAGTTGTGCAGATCTGGGCTGAGGTCTTTCTCCTTGAGTGTAAGGTTTTAGCAACTGTGTGTTATTTTCAATTTTAGTGTGTAAGCAATCCTAAAAAACTGTAATGAGCTGTTGAGTACTGAATTTATGGATCACATATAAATGATATCTATACCCAACACAGAACTAAAATCAATTATTAGATTCTTAATTTGTTTAAGGTTTCTAATTTGGCTAGCACTTAGCCAACCAAGTGACGGATGAATTTGCACAGATGTTAAATAAATAAATAAATACATAGAATAAACTCAAGGTTTGACTGGATATATAACTTTAGATTTTAACAATGAAAGATTTTGGCATCATGTTTTTTTTTTTTGTCTGCTTGTTTTAAAGTCATAATGACAACATTTACATTTGCATTCTGCACACATCTGTTTACATTTGGTTTCCTTTACTTTTATTGAATGTGTACGTGCATGTGTGCACTTTTGAATGAGAAAGCCACATTTCGTTCTACAGCCTCCATGGAACTCCTCCACACTAACACAATCAAACTGTCAAACAGAAATATGATGTGCTGTCACCTCTGGTGTCAAATAAGGGAACTTCGTGGTGGAATAAGCCCTACATCTGTCATCTGACTTCACAATCAAAATCGTCATCTGATGAGTTTGTGAAATAAGCATAAGACAAGATGAGACAAAGAGATGTGACTCACTAACAATTGGAGATTGGTAAAACCCCTGTCCATCACAACCTGTAGAAATATATCTGCTTCTGGAATTGCACTAAAAGTGTTTGTCTGTAAAAAATAGTTCAATTAGATTAGAATTAAAATTTGTTAATTCATAAATAGAATAATGGATAAAGTGTACTCAACACCTGTTGAGTAAAAATAAAAGCCTTCACTTTCATTTAATGACATTTTACCTTTTCAGTAAACATGTGCCATTTTATGTTTAACCATTGGTTGTTGCATGAATATTTCATTGTTTAGACATTTTGCTTGACATAACATTTACAGACAATGACAATATAATTTACAGACAATGTCATAGTTGTAAATGAGGACACACAATGAACTGAACAAATAAGCTGAAAATAAACCAAAGCAGTCACAATGACTTGCATATTTCTATCTTCAGGAACAGTGTGTAAATGACAGATATAATAATGAAGCAGTTTGAGTGTGTTTTCTTTTTTTACTTGTGTGGCTTAGTAATTCTCTATCTTGTTTTATCTGATTTAATCAGAGGTGGGAGCAGAGAAGTCAAAGAGGAGGACTGGCACAGCAAGTTTTTGCTGAACAAACAAATTCAGCCTGTTTCCGCCTCTTTTACTCTGAGCAAATGCAGTCACTTGACCACTGGCACAAATCGAAGGATAAGAAAGAGAAAAATGGATTTGTGATTTTAACCATTTGACTGACTGGCTGCAGAGAGCTTTTCATTTGCCTGAGACCGCATCCAATAAAAACAGTAAGACAAATGTTTTATTGGGAAATCGATAGACATTCATCATTTTTATAGATGTTATTGTATGGATAAATCTTAACAGAATGTTACGATTTTTTTGCAGGTTTGTCTATGCAAAACATCTTCAATGCTGTGGGTTGGTCCATGTCCCTTCATCAGGTTCTGTTGCCTATATGCAAGCCACTCCTATCTTTTTTTCTCTCCTGTACTCTTCCACACCAGGCAGGCATTTGTATGTCTTGCGGCGTTGGCATACTCGTTCCCATAGCGTTTAGACCAGGTGTGCCCAACCCTGCTCCTGGCGATCGACTGTCCTGCAAAGTTTAGCTACAATCCTAATCAAACACACCTGAAGCAACTAATTAAGGTCTTCAGGCTCACTTAAAAATTAAAAGGCAGGTGTGTTTGATTAGGGTTGGAGCCAAACTTTGCAGGACAGTCGATCGCCAAGAGCAGGGTTGGGCACCCCTGGTTTAGATGCAGCTCGAGTTACTGAAGGGAATGTCTCCAGGTTATGTATGTTATCATGGTTTCCAGAGGGAATGACATGCTACGTCTCAGTGCCATACTTCCGGCAATCCTGCCAGTGACGTTTCGCCCCTTCCATTGGTCTGATTACACAGATGATTCAGTGCCTGGTCATGCTGAAAGTGTTCCCATAGCATTTTAATGCAGCGTCTCTTTCCCTTGGGGGACCATGGTTATATGCGTAACCTGGACACGTTCTTCATGGTCAAAGTAGCGGTGCATAACTAGTTATTGGTATATTTCACATCACCCTCCGTTGGTGAAAGTAATCATTGTTTTGAATGTGCTGTAAAATGGGGACATTTCTGGGGACAGCTCCAGTCAGGGTCAGGACTCCAAAAAACAGGACTGTGCCTTGGAAACGGGGATGTCTGGTCACCATACTATACACTCACCTAAAGGATTATTAGCAACACCTGTTCAATTTCTCATTAATGCAATTATCTAATCAACCAATCACATGGCAGTTGCTTCAATGCATTTAGGGGTGTGGTCCTGGTCAAGACAATCTCCTGAACTCTCAACTGAATGTTAGAATGGGAAAGAAAGGTGATTTAAGCAATTTTGAGTGTGGCATGGTTGTTGGTGCCAGAGGGGCTGGTCTGAGTATTTCACAAGCTCCTCAGTTACTAGGATTTTGTAACGACTGGGTGAAGGAGTGGCAGGAAGCAAGTGCGAGACAATGAGACAATACAAAACTGAGACACAAATAACGCTGGGAGGAATGCACAGTCCAAGATGGTGGTGAGGAATGACGAATCCGGAAGGCGGAGGTGAGTTGGCAGCAGGAGAGGGTGACACAGGAACTGTGGGGAAGCGAGTCGAAGGTAAGTGGTGTTGCTTGGTGGTGGGTTGCGTAAAGTGGACGGGGTTCCGGGGAGACATGGACATCCAACGCAGAAACACACAAGAAAGCAAGGCATAGGTTACAAACATGAAACAACGCTCTCACGAACACAAGACGCTAGACAAGCCAATATATAGGGATGAGTAATGAGTTACAGCTGTTGCTGATGACAATTAACGGAGACGCCCACAAACTAATCAGTGCTGACTCGTAACACACAGACTTCACCTACAAAGTGCAAAAACCCAGAGATCACGGTTTACTACCCCCCCCCCCCTTCCCTCTCTAAGAATGCCTTCTGGAGTTCCCAGAAGGGCCTACCTGCTGATTGTAATCATCAATTAGGGAGTGATCCAGTATGTCCCTAGCAGGTACCCAACTCCTCTCCTCCGGACCGTAACCTTCCCAGTCCACCAAGTACTGGAATCCTCGTCCCCTCCATCTCGAGTCCAGTATACGATTAACCAAATAGGTCGGTTCCCCATCTACGAGACACAGCGGCGTGGGAACCGGGGTAGGCGGATTAATATGTGAATACAACACGGGTTTAATTTTGGCCACATGGAAGGCGGGATGTATCCTCCTGTACGCTGGAGGTTGTTTGAGGCGGATTGTCACCGGACTAATGTTCGTAGAAAGCCACACCTTTTGACCCACGACGTAAACGGAAGGCTTTGACCGGTGGCGATCGGCCTTGGCATTAGTCTCGCGGGCTCTTGTCCAGGTGCGGTGGCACCTTTGGACAAATGCGGAGGGGACCGCGACTTCCGATTCCAGGCTAGGAAAAGCTGGTAACCTAAGCTGCACTGAAACGGAGAGAGGCTGACACTGGTAACGAATTGTGAGCGTACTCCACCATAGAGAGTTGTTGGCTCCAGGAAGAAGGATTCTTGGAGACCAAACATCGCAACGTTCTCTCTAAATCTTGGTTGGCTCGCTCAGACTGCCCGTTACTCTGGGGATGATAACCCGAAGACAGACTAACCGTCGCTCCTAGCAATTTACAAAATTCCTTCCAAAATTTGGATATGAATTGGGATCCCCTGTCAGAAACCACGTCTACCGGGAGGCCATTTAACCGAAAGACGTGATCTAGGACAGTGACCACTGTCTCCTAGGACTACCTACGCTGTAGGTAATTTGGGCAAGGGAATGAAATGTGTCACCTTCGAGAACCTGTCCACTATGGTCAAAACGACTGTCATGCCATTAGAGGGTGGCAGGGCAGTAACAAAATCTAGTGCGATATGTGACCAGGGTCTTGAAGGGACAGACAGTGGTTGAAGAAGCCCATCAAGAGGCCGGCTAGACGACTTACCACTGGCGCAAACTGAGCAAGCCAAAACAAAATCGTGGACGTCACGAGCCATAAGTGGCCACCAGAATCATTGTTTAACTAACCCCTTGGTTCGGCTTATCCCTGGATGACAAGCAACGTTAGAGCAGTGACCCCACTGAATAACTTCGGACCGTAACTCTTCCGGCAAAAATAAACGATTTAGTGAGCAACCGGGCGGAGGCGTTACCCCTTCTAAGGCCGTCTTGACCTTCGATTCGACCTCCCATACGAGTGCTGAGACGACTATTTTCTCAGGTAAAATACACCCGGGAGTCACCGGGCGGGCGGAGGGATCAAAAAGACCTGACAAAGAATCGGGTATGACATTCTTGGAACCCGGGCGGTACGACAGAGTAAAATCAAAACGACCGAAAAAAAGTGCCCACCGAGCCTGCCTGAAATTGAGTCTTTTGGCAGTTCTAATGTACTCTTAATTCTTGTGATCGATCCAAACAATGAAAGGTACCCCTGACCCTTCCAACCAGTGACGCCACTCCTCTAAAGCTAATTTGATGGCCAACAATTCTCTGTTACCAATGTCATAATTGCGTTCAGCAGGAGATAAACGATGAGAGAAAAACGCGCAGGGATGCATCTTATCGTCTGAGGCAGCACGTTGGGAAAGAACTGCTCCTACCCCCACCTCTGATGCGTCGACCTCCACCACGAACTGCCGTGTGGGATCAGGGGCTACAAGGATGGGAGCCGAAACGAAGCGGCTCTTGAGGTTGGTAAATGCAGTTTCGGCTGCATCCGACCACCTGAACAGAGTACTGGGGGAGGTCAAGGCAAACCCCAGAAACCGCTGTAGGGCCTTACGGGAATCTGGAGATGGCCAATCTATCACAGCCTTAACCTTGTCAGGATCCATACGTATTTCCTCGGACGAGTCGATATACCCTAGGAAGGGGACAGACTGTGCATGGAATACGCATTTCTCCGCCTTGACAAAAAGCCCATTCTCGAGTAATCTCTAGAGCACTCGTCTGACGTGTTGAACATGTTCCTGGAGAGATGAAGAAAAAATCAGTATGTCATCCAGGTAAACATATATAAACTGATCTACCATGTCTCTCAACACATCATTAACGAGTGCTTGGAAAACCCCTGGTGAGTTGGAGAGCCCGAACGGCATCACAATATTCAAAGTGCCCTCTAGGGGTGTTAAAGGCGGTTTTCCATTCATCCCCCTTCCTGATGCGGACCAAATGATAAGCGTTACGTAATTCCAATTTTGTGAATACGGATGCTCCCTTTAACCTCTCGAAAGCTGAAGACATCAATGGTAACGGATAGGTGTTCTTTATCGTGATGTTGTTCAGCTCTTGGTAGTCAATACAAGGTCGCAAAGAACCATCCTTCTTACCCACAAAAAAGAATCCTGCCCCCGCTGGAGAAGAGGAAGGGCGGATGAACCTCGATGCCAAGGAATCAGAAATGTATTTCTCCATGGCCTCCCTCTCCGGAATAGAAAGAGAGTAAAGCTTGCCTTTAGGACGGAGACTTACCTGACACTAAATCTATAGCACAGTCGTAGGGACGATGCAGAGGAAGAGAAGTAGCATGGGACTTACTGAACACCTCCTTCAGGTTCAAGTCCTCTGCGGGCACGTTTGATAACACCATGGTCTCTTTCTGAAAGACAGAAACAGGCACAACAGGACAAGCAGAAACCAGACAAGACTCATGACAACTTTCACTCCACAAGGTGACTGTGTTCGAACCCCAATCCACTCGTGGATTATGTTTGATTAACCAGGGGTGTCCTAAAACAATGGTAGCTACAGGGGAGTCCATGAGGTAAAAGGATATGGTTTCACTGTTGTTGCCTGAGGTGAGCAGAGTTATGGGTTCAGTGTAGTGGGTGACGTGGCAGTTCCGGGCCATTGAGTGCGGTGACATGGATGGGATGAGACACAGGAAGGACTGGAAGGGTCAGGTGACGTGCAAGGAGAGAGTCAATGAAATTACCTTCGGCCCCAGGGTCCAGAAGGGCGTGACAGCCATGAGTGTGGTTCTCCCACCGCAGTTTCACCGGAAGGAGAGTCGATGATGTGGTTGAGGACTTCCCAGCAGAGATCCCACCCGATAGTAGTCTCAAACTTACTACCTGGCTGGCTCTTTTTACCGGGCAGGAATGGATGGAATGCTCCGAGCCACCACAATATAAGCATAGTCCTTGGGACCTCTGCCGCTCTCTCTCCCTCCGGGTAAGCCGAGCTCTACCCACCTGCATGGGTTCGTGATCGTAGATGGGACCATGTTCTGACCATGAGACACAAGTGGTGTTGCTTGGTGGTGGGTTGCGTAAAGTGGACGGGGTTCCGGGGAGACATGGACATCCAACGCAGAAACACACAAGAAAGCAAGGCATAGGTTACAAACATGAAATAACGCTCTCACAAACACAAGACACTAGACAAGCCAATATATAGGGATGAGTAATGAGTTACAGCTGTTGCTGATGACAATTAACGGAGACACCCACAAACTAATCAGGGCTGACGCTTAACACACAGACTTCACCCACAAAGTGCAAAAACCCAGAGATCACGGTTTACCAACCGTGACAGATTTTCACACACAACCATTTCTAGGGTTTACAAAGAATGGTGTGAAAAGGGAAAAACATCCAGTATGCGGCAGTCCTGTGGGTGAAAATGCCTTGTTGATGCTAGAGGTCAGAGGAGAATGGGCCGACTGATTCAAGCTGATAGAAGAGTAACTTTGACTGGTATTCGGCAAAGCATTTGTGAAGCCACAACACGCACAACCTTGAGGCGGATGGGCTACAACAGCAGAAGACCCCACCAGGTACCACTCATCTCCACTACAAATAGGAAAAAGAGGCTACAATTTGCACGAGCTCATCAAAATTGGACAGTTGAAGACTGGAAAAATGTTGCCTGGTCTGATGATTCTCAATTTCTGTTGAGACATTCAGATGGTAGAGTCAGAATTTGGCATAAACAGAATAAGAACATGGATTCATCATGCCTTGTTACCACTGTGCAGGCTGGTGGTGGTGGTGTAATGGTGTGGGGGATGTTTTCTTGGCACACTTTAGGCCCCTTAGTGCCAATTGGCCATTGTTTAAATGCCACGGCCTACCTGAGCATTGTTTCTGACCATGTCCATCCCTTTATGACCCCCATGTACCCATCCTCTGATGGCTACTTCCAGCAGGATAATGCACCATGTCACAAAGCTTGAATCATTTCAAATTGGTTTCTTGACCATGACAATGAGTTCACTGTACTAAAATGGCCCCCACAGTCACCAGATCTCAACCCAATAGAGCATCTTTGGGATGTGGTGGAACGGGAGCTTCGTGCCCTGGATGTGCATCCCACAAATCTCCATCAAATGCAAGATGCTATCCTATCAATATGGGCCAACATTTCGAAAGAATGCTTTCAGCACTTTGTTGAATCAATGCCACGTAGAATTAAGGCAGTTCTGAAGGCGAAAGGGGGTCAAACACAGTATTAGTATGGTGTTCCTAATAATCCTTTAGGTGAGTGTATATGCAGTTCATTCACTCAGTAGCTGTCTCCAAAATGTCGTTTCTACATGTTAAGTGGGAGTGTAGTATTTTGTGTGGTTCATGGGGAATATGTGCATTCGAGGTCTAGGTTTCCCTGGCGTGTTTTTATTTCTTTTTCTTTTGTTACACTCAGTGTAATGACTGCTAACGAGTTACCTGATTGGTGACTGGAGTGATTGGCGCTGTATTTAAGTCTCCTGAACCATGGATCTATGGCTCCCTGCTCTCATGGCTTCCTTGATTGAAAGACAGATGTGTTCTTTATGTAGCATTGTGCCCATAGTATTTGTTAAATGATTGCTATGAGACATTTGATGTAAACCACTATCTTTTGCTTAGTTATGATTATTTTTGTTAAATCCTGATCCTTATCTAATTGGGGCATTGTAGGGAGGTGGGTGCCTTTTTAATTTATTATCCATTTTCTCCTGGTTATGATAATTAGGGAGGGAAGTTTTTATACTTTTTTTCCATTTATTTTAATTCTAGGTTAGTATCTTTTAAATCAGTTAGCTCTGTTTTGTTATTTGTTTTGGCTTTTCCCCCATCTGAAGCTTATGTTGCTCCTTATCTACTTCTGTTTAATATATTTACCTTTTCACTTTAAAGCATGTTTTTGGTGTTTTGACGTCTTGGGAGAGAAAGCGGGGACTTCAGGGAGTCTGTTTATTGGCTCCCTGTTTATTGTTATGAATGTTCAACGGGTCAACGTCATACTAATTTAAATATGCTGCTAACCACAGGTTGAGAACTGTAGTTCCAACCACAAAACTTTACAATCCTGTTTACAAATGTTTGTTAGAACAAAACCCCTTAAATATGTTGATAATGACAGAACTTGCAACCTGGCTAACTATGCTTTTGGGTGCATTTCCCAAAAGCATAGTTAGCCAGGTTGCAAGTTCTGTCATTATCAACATATTTAAGGGGTTTTGTTCTAACAAACATTTGTAAACAGGATTGTAAAGTTTTGTGGTTGGAACTACAGTTCTCAACCTGTGGTTAGAGAGCAACACTGACCCAACCAATGGACTGAGCTTTTGGTAGGGCCTGTTTGTTGACCAATGACAGATTAGAATCAGTGTTCAGGAAACCCGAAAAAATTGCTAGTTTACTTTATATAAATTGTTAAAGATTTCACGAACCACAACCTGAAGGTGAATGTTTTTATAGTTACAATAAAAGGCTGTTTACTTGGTAAAAAAAGTCTAAACTACTAATCAGATGACAATAAACGTAATAAAGTGTGTACACCACGGGTTTCAGCCATTGCAAATTTACTACAAACAGTAGGCTTTGTAGGTTTAATAAGTTAAATTGTAGTTCAAGCATCTTGCATTTATCTCATGCGCAAACTTAAAGGGTTAGTTCACTCAAATATTAGAATTATGTCATTAATAACTTACCCTCATGTCGTTCCAAACCCGCAAGACCTCCGTTCATCTTCGGAACACAGTTTAAGATATTTTAGATTTAGTCAGAATTCTCAGTCCCTCCATTGAAAATGTATGTACGGTCTACTGTCCATGTCCAGAAAGTTAATAAAAACATCTTCAAAGTAGTCCATGTGACATCAGAGGGTGAGTTAGAATTTTTTGAAGCATCGAAAATACATTTTGGTCCAAAAATAGCAAAAACTATGACTTTATTCAGCATTGTCTTCTCTTCCGGTCTGTTGTGAGCACGTTCGCTGCAGTGTAGTGATATCCAGTTTGCGAACGAATCACTCGATGTAACCGGATCTTCTTGAACCAATTCACCAAATCGAACTGAATCGTTTGAAATGGTTCGTGTCTGCAATAAGCATTAATCCACAAATGACTTAAGATGTTAATTGGCCTGATCAATTACTTCAATGTTTCACCTAACCTGAGCACTCCATTAGGACACATCACACTTTTATCTTTTCTAAAACATCACAATGCTCAAACTCTTTAAAAATTCATGGGGCAAATGATGCCAGTAATTGGCACCTAAGCTTCTTAACAATAAACTTTACCTGCTGCTTTTCGATTTTAGGTGGGAGCTTTTGCCTTTTTATCAGACTGATGTAATTGAAAGAGACAGAACATGAGAGAGAGGGATTGGGATGGGGACTCGACACATGACACTGACGTGCACTACAGTTTAATGTTTTAATCTCACTAACTGCTGCAACACTTTCTGTGTTTTTAAGTGTAACATAGATAAAGGCAACAACATTAAAAGCACATAAAATGTATATGTTAGTCCAACACACTTTATAGACAACAATAGTTAAATTTTTATTTTGGATGCAGTATTAAAATGAATAAAACAACAGCTTTAAACTGATTAAAAGCCACTGTGGCAGTACAATTGTTAAGCTATAATAAAAAAAAGTTTCTTCAAGTAACTTTTGACATTCTGCCTAACTCATGCTCTCACTAAAGTGCATATCAAATTAACCTTATTGTCCTCATTATGTCATCTCTGACGTTCCTAAACCCTTCTGCACGTTGTTGTTCACAAGTTGTCTTTTTATTGTGGCCTCTTTCTCACATGCCACCCAGTGGAAGGAGGATCATTTGAGTTTGTCACTATCAAAGCTTACTGTCATAGCGCTCTGACACACATCAAAGGTAAAGCTCACAACCTTGGGCTGCCCCGCTCTTCATCATGCACAACAAATCATGGATGCATTTGTTTAATTCTGTGAGAACAGCATGTCGTATTACAACAAAAAAAACTGGCTTTGTGTTTTAGTTATTTTACCAAGGTAAAGTATGCATGCTCCAAGGAACAGTGTAAAATGAATAAACCCCCTTATCCATAGTGTGCCATCAGAATGAGAGTCTAAACAGCTGTTTGTAAGAAACAAATCAATCATTAAAATGTTTTGATTTCAAACCACTGCCTCTGGGTGTCACGATTCACTACGTGCAGGAGTGAACAACAATATAATCCAACACAAGGGAACCACAAAAACACACATAGCTGATAAAGTTCAGATAGATAGAATACCAGACACTGAAATCAGAACAGGACTAACTATAAATACACAAGAACTAATGGGACACACCTGGGAGCCAATAAAACTAAAGGAGGGAACACAGCTGACAACAATGGAACATAATGGGAACAGGAAGGACCAAATAAGGGCATGGAACCACATGAACTAAAACACACACAAAACATGGAACGTCTGAAAACATGGAACATCTGAAAGTCTGACACTGGGTAAAATATGAGTCACTGAAAAAAAGCAGAACAAAAGAGGTATCTCAATAAAATTTGTTTTTATTATACATATACAAAAGTGAAAAAGTGCAAAATATTAAAAACAGACCAAAGACCAGGGATGTATTCCAGAAAGCACGGTTAACTATACCCTGTACAGTTAACTATATGGTCAGTTATACCCTGAACCTTGCTAACTCAAGGTATGTGTACGTAACAACAAAAGTAAGTTAATTCAACTCAAAATATGTTCCTGGCTTCTCAAGACATTCTCAACAGAGAGAGGAATCTACAAATCACTTTGGAAACGGATACTAAGAAAAAGTGTGCCATGCTGTTTCTTATTTTGTTCAGTGGTCATTTATATGCTTGGTGCATATTGCCACCTAATTGATGGTTGTGCAATAATAGATTTTTTCGTTTACTCTTTAATCCTTGAGAATAAGTGTTATATTGTTTGTTTGATGCTAATTATATATTAAGTCATTTCACATATGTATTTATTATATAGATACATTATAGAAAATGCTGATCCATGTGTGAGATGATAATATACAATGTACTGTAATATATATTAGTTAATTAAACATTACCTTGTCATAATAGTGTTTTATAATTTATACAGATGATAAAATTTATACAAACTGATATGCCAATAAAATATAATAACCATATGAGTTCGGTACAATACAGTTATTTTATATTGTACTAATATATTGTACCAATATATATATATATATTAGCTGTATTGTACTAATATATAATATTGTGTGCTATCTGTCATGCCCACTGAAGGCTCGTCAGTAGATCATGTGCTGATCATGCATGCGCTGATAGTGCTGAAGTGAACCAACCCTGCAACACAGCCTGCTCTGGAGCAGGTTATCTTCAGAGAGCTAGTTGCTATGGTTACTTACATAGCCTGAAAGTTACCACCAATTTTGGAACCGTTACCGATGGTAGCTGAACAAATTTTAGAGTTACAGGATTAGTTATGAGATGACAAAGCCAAACCTCTCCAATCCACCTTTGCTGGTACCATGATGCTGATCATCAACTTTCTTTGTCAACTCAGGCTTTGATCCAGAGTTTGTGGAGCATGTGCACATGAATGTGTGACATCAATGGCGAACAGCAAATCATGAGCCTTGCAACTCAAAGCAAGTTTGATTTACTTCTTGCGAGAGACCCAGCGAGATTCAAAACTAAAGGTTAAAGGTTTTGCTAAAGGTTAAGAGATTAGATTAGATTAGATTAGATTCAACTTTATTGTCATTATGCAGAGTACAAGTACAGAGCTAATAAAATGCAGTTAGCATCTAACCAGAAGTGCAAGAATATAGTGTTATATATACATATAAGTGCAGAGTAAGAGAAGCTATGATTTATAGAATGTACAGTGGAGTTGCTATATATGGTATTAGGCAAAGTATGTACACAATATAAATAGGAATGCAATGTAGGATTATATACATTATGAACAGCAGCAATGTAAGAAGAGTGGTAATAAATACAGTTGGTTGAGTGTACAATAGTATTGTTAAACAATGTATTCTATGCAAAATAACAGTAGTGCAATGATATTTTTTATAGAAATAGTTTACAGTGCTTTGTACAGTAACAACTTTAGACAGTTTACAGTGTAATAGCTTGAACAATGTGCAGTCTGTGCAAAATATGAGTAGTGCAATACATATACAGTATGTAAAGTATGTATGTTTAATTTAAGATTGAAGAATATGACAAATTAAACGTTATATGAAACATGAAAGAGGACAAATAAAACACATGATCTTGCTCTATCAGTGCAGTCACAAGTGAAACTTTAAAAAAGTTAGTTTATACATTTGAAAATATATAACAATAGAGACTCGAACATGGCTATGTTCTAGGGTTAGTTGACCTTAGCGCTATCAGCACATCCATGATCAGTGCTTGATCTACTGACAAGCCTTCAGTGGGTGTGACATATAGCACAGAATGGTACAGGCCATTGATCTTAATCAATGAGGGATAATTGCCATACCAACCATTTTCCTTTACAAAAAAAAAAAAACATAAAACATACAATATCCATCTTTTCATTTAATCCAGTCGTAGTTAATGATTTCTACTCAAAAATCCCCAAAACCTGGGGTCATGGAATGTCATGATTCATGATGTCGCTGTCTCTCTCGGCTTGTTTAGTGTGCAGGTGTGTGTCTGTGGGCATGATCCTTGATCACGTCTGATTACAGCACCACCTGCGTCCCATTGTGTGTGTCTATTTAAGTGCAGTTACTGGTGTCTCATGTTGTCAGATCGTTGTGGTTCTTCCCTGTGTTCCGTTCTGTCCCCTGGCTGTGTTGGATTGTGGATTCCCCCTGTTGTTCTTCGTCGTGTCTTCTTGTTCCCTTCACCGGAATCACGAGCACCTTCAGTGGGAATTCAGCACTGGATCACCGAGGATTATCACTGTTGTCCACAGAGGTCCCTGCATCATCCACCATCAGAGCTTGTGATCGTTGCCAATCTCCATCTGTGTTCCTCATTCATTGTAGTCTGTTTGTCTGACCTATTACATATCTTGTCATTAAATCGCCTTGCACTTGCATCCTGCCTCTGTGTCATTATAGAATGATCTGACCACACCATGGATGCAGCAGGCGCTACTAGCTGGAACGATTTCGCTTCTCGCAGCATGGCGAGGATGGATAAACAAGAGGAAGGCATCGCCAACACAGGTCGGGCGATCCAAGCTCTTGTGGCGCAGGTGTCCGAGCTCACCCTACAACTCCAACATCTGAGAATCCCCACTGCGCCACCCCCACCACCAATTCTACCAGTTTCCCCTGAGCCTCCTCATCAGCAAGAGCCCCGTTTACCCACACCAGAGGGATACTCAGGTGAGCCCGAGTATTGCAGAGCATTCCTTACCCATTGCTCGATGTATTTCTCATTGCAGCCTCAGACATTTCGTCAGGAGCAAACCAAGGTGGCGTTTGTCCTCACCCTTCTCCCGGGCAAGGCGGCTCTTTTAGGCAAGGCAGTGTGGGGAAATCAGGATCCATGCTGCACCTCGTTCCAGGCACTCTCATAAGAGATAGAGATGAGGAGGGTTTTTGATCGTGCGGTGGGCGGTTAGGGAGGCAGCCAAACTACTCCCCGATCTTCGCCAGGGGGAGAGCTCTGTGTCGGAATACTCCATCCAGTTCCGCACCCTGGCTGCAGAGTGCCATTGGAACGAGGAGACGCAGTGGGACCCGTTCCTCTATGGGTTGGCTGACCGTGTCCAGAGGGAAATCTACATGCTGGACCTTCCGCTCAAACTTAACGGTCTCTTTGAACTGGCATTAAGAGTCGACACGTCCATCAGCGAATCCATTCTCGTAGCGCAGAGGACTCACGCATGGACAGAGAGGACACGGTCAGCCCCGTCTCTGATCCCTAGCCTATGCAGGCAGGTAGAGCTCGACTTTCCCAGGAGGAGAAGGAGAAATCCCTAGGACTTTGCCTCTACTGCGGGGGGCCACTTCATCCACTTCTGCCTGATAAAGGGATCAGTCCCAGTCAATACTAGGAGACTACTATCGGGTGGGATCTCTGCCGAGAAGACCTCATCCACACGCCTCCCGGTAAGACTAAGGTGGGCAACCCATACGCACGACACCAAGGCACTACTGGACTTTGGGGAGGAGGGTAACTTTTTGGATTTTAAACTGGCTCAACAACTCCACATACCCATATTCCCCCTCACTCACAAGATATACATCAATGCTCTTAATGGACAGCAACTCCCCTACATTTCTCATGTCACCGGATCCATAAACCTCATTACTTCTGGCAACTACTCCAAGAACATTACATTCCTCCTCATGGACTCACCTGGCACACATAGTTCCTGGTCACCCCTGGCCCACTCTGCACAATCCCAGTGTCGATTGGGTACACAATTCCGTGTCTGCTTGGAGTACCCCATGTCATAAGTCTTGTCTTGTGTCTGCTTGTTCGTCTGTGCCGGTTTCTGTGTTCCAGGAAAAGGCAATGAAATGGTCTAACGTGCCCGAGGAGTACCAGAACTTGAGGGAAGTGTTCAGTAAGTCCCAGGCTGCTTCTCTACCTCTGCATCATCCTTACGACTGTGCAATATACTTAGTACCAGGTAAGACTCCGCCTAAAGGCAAGTTATATTCACTTTCTGTTCCAGAGAGGGAGGCTATGGAGAAATATATTTCTGATTCTCTGGTATCCAAGTTCATTCGTCTTTCCTTATCTCCGGCGGTGGCGAGGTTCTTTTTTGTGGAGAAGAAGGATGGATCTCTGCGACCGTGTATCAATTACCGGGGGCTGAACTACATCACGGTAAAGAATACTTATCCTTTGCCGTTGATGTCTTCAGCCTTCGAACGGTTACAGGGAGCATCCATTTTCACAAAATTGGATTTACGTAATGCTTATCATTTGGTCAACATAAGGGAGGGCGATGAATGGAAGACCGTGTTTAATACCCCTAGGGGGCACGTTGAATACTTGGTCATGCCCATCGGGCTGTCTAACTCCAGCGGTCTTCCAAGCACTCATCAATGACGTGCTGAGAGATATGGTTGACCAGTTCATATATGTTTACCTGGATGACATATAGATTTTTTTATCTTCTCTCCAGGATCTTGTTCAGCATGTCACATGAGTGCTTCAGAGGTTGGTAGAGAATGGGCTTTTTGTCAAGGTGGAGAAATGCGTTTTTAATGCACAGTCTGTTCCTTTCCTAGGGTATATCGTCTCGTCTGAGGGAGTGCGTATGGATCCTGACAAGGTTAGGGCTGTGATAGATTGGCCAAGTCCAGATTCCCGTAAGGCCCTACAGAGGTTTCCGGGGTTTCCAATTTCTATCTGCATTTTATTCGCAACTACAACCAACTAGCCGCACCTCTGAACGCCTTGACCTCCCTCAAAATGAAGTTCAGGTGGTCCGATACAGCAGAGGCTGTATTTTCCAAACTCAGTAGTCTTTTCGTTTCAGCTCCCATCCTCGTTGCCCCTGATCCATCGTGTCAGTTCGTGGTGGAGGTCGACGCATCGGAGGTGGGGTAGGTGCAGTACTTTCCCGATGTTCTCCCGCAGAAGACAAGATGCATCACTGCACGTTTTTTCTCATGGTTTATCACCTGCCAAACATAACTATGACATTGGTAACAGTTGGCAGTCAAGTTAGCGCTGGAGGAATGGCAACATTGGTTAGAAGGCTCAGGGGTACCTTTTACTGTATGGACCGATCACAAGAACTTAGAATATATCAGAACTGCCAAAAGACTCAACCTTAGGCAGGCTCGGTGGGCACTTTTTTTTGGTCATTTTGATTTGTCTCTTTTGTACTGCACGGGTTCCAAGAACATCAAACCCGACTCTTTATCTCGTATTTTTGATCGTTCCGAGCCCACATCTACTCCAGAGTGTATTTTACCCGAGACTCTAATTGTCTCCACTCTCAAGTGGGAGGTCGAATCGAAGGTCATGACGGCCTTAGAAGGGGTAATGCCTTCACCCGAGTGTCCACCGAATCGGTTGTTTGTGCCACAGGGGTATCAGTCCGATCTTGGCATGAAATTTGTAAATTACGGGGGGCGAGTGTCTGTTCATCTTCAGGGGTTTCATCCCCAAAGCAATGGACAAAGTGAGAGAGCCAACCAGGATTTGGAGAGAGTGTTGCGATGTTTGGTTTCCAAGAATCCTTCCTCTTGGAGTCAACAACTCTCGATGGTGGAGTATGCCCACAATGCGTTACCAGTGTCATCCACGGGCCTTTCTCCATTTGAATGTAGTTTAGGTTACCAGCCACCAATTTTTCCCAGTATGGAATACGAAGTCGCGGTCCCCTCCGATCATTAGTCCAGTGGCAGTCCGCCTCAGTCTTCCTCCTGCATACATGAGAATTCATCCCGCCTTCCATGTATCAAAAATAAAACTTCCATTCACATATTAACCCGCCGGTCCAGGTTCCTCCCCCGCCGCATCTCGTAGATGGAGAACCCACTTATTTGGTTATCTGTATTCTGGATTCGAGAAGGAGGGGATGCGGAGTCAAATACTTGGTGAACTGGGAGGGTTACGGTCCAGAGGAGAGAAGTTGGGTTCCTGCTAGGGACATTCTGGATCACTCCCTGATCGATGATTACAATCGACAGGCAAGTCCGTCGAGGAAGGCGTTCCTAGGGGAGGGGGTACTGTCATGGTTCACGAATTCGCTGTCTCTCTCTTGGCTTGTTTAGTATGCAGGTGTGTGTCTGTGGGCGTGGTCCTTGATCACGTCTGATTACAGCACCACCTGCGTCCCATTGTGTGTGTCTATTTAAGTGCAGTTAATGGTGTCTCATGTTGTCAGATCGTTGTGGTTCTTCCCTGTGTTCCATTCTGTCCCCTGGCTTTGTTCGATCGTGGATTTTCCCCCTGTTGTTCTTTGTCGTGTCTTCTTGTTCCCTGCACCGGAATCACAATCACCTTCACTGGGATTACAGCACTGGATGACAGAGGATTATCACCGTTGTCCACCGGGGTCCCTGCATCATCCACCATCAGAGCTTGTGATCGTCGCCAATCTCCATCTTTGTTCACCATTCATTGTAGTCTGTCTGTCTGGCCTATTATATATCTTGTCATTAAATCACCTTGCACTTGCATCCTGTTTCTGTGCCGTGATAATGAAGGCTTTGCAGACTCAAAATGATGAAAAACTGGAGAACTTTGATCTTGTCTCCTGATAGCACTCATATGTTCAACAATTCTAGTGCAATGCACATTTTTTTTTACCTAATACAGTAAAGGGCAAGTTATGTATCACATGTAAAACAACTCATTTTTGTAAAGGGAAATTATTTGCATGACAATTATCCCTCATTGATTAATTCCTCATGAGCACTGAAGAAAGCATGGGTTGAAACGTTGTTTTTTTAATATTTTGCACTTTTGTCACTTTTTCACTTTTGTTTATGGATAATAAAAACTACATTTTTGAAATAAATTTTCTGGTCTGATTTGATTGTTATTTTTTTCAGTGTGCAGACAAATTCAGTGACTTGTTGGACTAAAGATTTTTCCTTTTTTGCTCTACGCACCTGAGAACTCATTGATCTTTGTGAGCACACACAATTGTTTGATAAAATGGGTCCTCCATTCATAGAAATGATGTTCTCATTAACAAGGTTCGGGAGGAGCGCGACAGATATTTAGCCAACACAGGTGGACCACAACACAGGTGGACCACAATCTAGTAATCAATCCCACAGTATAAATATCGCTGACTTACCTCTATCCATTGACGGTTAATCAGCATTCGATTCGCTCTGTCTGTCATCTTATCACAGACCCAGTCTTCCTTCCAACGAAGAGATCTGTACCGGGGATTTTTCAGATCTGCCACTTTTTCTGGACCCACGATCACTCCTACCTCGCCAAACACGGCCGCCGAACACCATTAAGCGTTATCGCGACAGCTGCTCTTCTCCCAAAGCCACACGTTGTGGCCAATAGGCCTTGCAAAGCCACGAGCCTGAGCTCGCCTCGCTCCCGCTCAAGACCAGGCTCTCCTCGAGCGCTGGATCGCAGCAGCAGGCATTCAACCAGCCAGGGCCGCACCCCAGTTCTCACCGCAGCAAGTCTCTCTCGCTTCCCGTCGCGGCTCAGCCTTTTCACCGCGGCTTTTCCGGCCGTAGCGCAGTTTGAGGCTGCCTCCTCTAGCAGCGCAGACCGCCGGTTGTAAATCAATACATTCTTCAGGTGAAGACCTGCACATTTCGTACACAATAGTAATTCAAAATGCTTAACATAAAACAAATTGAAATAATTATGAAGGGAAAAAATATAATATATTTAATATAATATAATAAATAAAACAAGCAATTTTTTTACTTTTTACAAATTATTTAAAAAAAAAAGTACTTATTTAAAATGATTTTAAAAACTGTTAGAAACAGAAAATGATTTTGCCAAAAAAAAAAAAAAAATGTGGAAAAGGCTTGAGGTATTTTCAAACCAGGCAACCATTTGCTAAGCTGGCAACACAGTAGGCTACCCAGGCACTTTTTATTTATTTATTTATTTATTTATTCATGCCCCATCAATTGTTACTAACCCTTCTACTTTTCCTTCAGCCAACAACTACAGCAGCCAAAGCAAGCTCAAGCCACAGGCAGCTCAAGAAGCTATCCCTCCCCACTGCCACAGAAGTGTCTGCTCCCGCAGGAGCCTCTATCCACATTTCTCCACTGCCGCAGCAGTGTCTGCTCCTGCAGGAGCCTCTATCCATATTTCTCCACTGCTGCAGCAGTGTCTGCTCCCGCAGGAGCCTCTATCCATATTTCTCCACTGCCGCAGCAGTGTCTGCTCCCGCAGGAGCCTCTAAATAAATTCTCCACCGCTGCAGCAGCGTCTGCTCCCGCAGGAGCCTCTATCTATATTTATCCACCGCCGCAGCAGCGTCTGCTCCCGCAGGAGCCTCTATTTATATTTATCCACCGCCGCAGCAGCGTCTGCTCCCGCAGGAGCCTATCTATATCTTCCACCGCCGCAGCAGCGTCTGCTCCCACAGGAGCCTCTATCCACATTTCTCCACTGCCGCAGCAGTGTCTGCTCCCGCAGGAGCCTCTATCCATATTTCTCCACTGCCGCAGCAGTGTTTGATCCCACAGGAGCCTCTATCCATATTTCTCCACTGCCGCAGCAGTGTCTGCTCCCGCAGGAGCCTCTATCCACATTTCTCCACTGCCGCAGCAGTGTCTGCTCCTGCAGGAGCCTCTATCCATATTTCTCCACTGCCGCAGCAGCGTCTGCTCCCGAAGGAGCCTCTATCTATATTTATCCACCGCCGCCCGCAGCAGCGTCTGCTCCCGCAGGAGCCTATCTATATTTATCCACCGCCACAGCAGCGTCTGCTCCCGCAGTAACCTCTATCTATATTATCCACCACCGCAGAAGCATCTGCTCCTGCAGGAGCCTATCTATATCCTCCACAGCCGCAGCAGAGTCTGCTCTCGCAGGAGCCTCTATACACATTTCTCCACCGCCGCAGCGTGTCTGCTCCCGCAGGAGCCTCTATCTATATTTCTCCACCGCCGCAGCAGCGTCTGCTCCCACAGGAGCCTCTATCTATATTTCTCCACTGCCGCAGCCCGCAGGAGCCTCTATCTATATTTCTCCACTGCCGGAGCCCACAGGAGCCTCTATCTATATTTATCCACTGCTGCAGTAGCATCTGTATCTCTTTTCTGTATTTTCCCTACTGTCATAGCAGTTCTCGCTCCCGCAGCAGCTTTAAAATAAAAAATAAAAAAATTAATCATACTGTTCCATAGAACAAACTTAACGTAACGCATCGCTAACAATTTAACGTACATGCTAATCATATCAAAAGCCTTCAAGGGCCCAAACGTTCCCGACAATAGTTTCTACACGTCACTGTACAACTTAGTCCTCGTTTTGCTAAACATCTAATTCAAATGTACACCATTTAATATTGGACAATTCTTTACAACAGGCATGCTACAGCAATCATAAGTCGTGACCTCAAATGTTGCTATATACGTTTCAGCTATTCTCCGAAATAATCTGTTCAGATTTCCCCTATAGGTGGCGCAAAAAAAAAGCTGCTCTCGTTTTCTCATTAACCCACTTGAGTGGTTAATCTGAAAATTCTTAACCAAGAATTTGAAAACTCTTAATCAATCTGTCAGCTCCATATAATTTGCCTTTTAAAAACACAATCACCTCGATGGCTCTTGATGAATTCTCTCTCACAACCATAGAACAATGATCAAGCAATCAATATGGAGAGAGAGAGAGAGAGAAAAAAAATAATAATAATAAATAAATAAATAATAATTCTCAAGCTCTGGGCTGGGAAGGATGACATCACCTCTGCTTAATCTATGCCCATGCATCCAGATTCATGGCACTTATTCGAGGTACACTGACCGGACAGGGAATTCCATTTTGTCATACGCCTAACTTGGAATGCAAGCCAATCAAAGATTTTCTGACATTATCAGAAGCAGCGTATGGATTTGCTAATCCACTATGCAAGTAACTGTCATAGCATCCCCTTTAGACAACTCAAATTGCTCTGAGTATTGAACTCTCCGCCAGGTGCTGCAAAGCGCACCCAGAAAAAAAAAAAAAATAATAATAATAATAATAAAACAAAATAAATACATTCTCCAACTACCGGCAAGGCTCACCCATCCAATACATTGACTATTGAATTCCCGCCAGATTGCCTCCCGGTCAAACAAACCTTGCCTTTTCCGACAAACTACCGGAGCAGTTACCCGTATGATGCCGCGAGTATTTAAATCCCGTCAGATGCTGCAAGAGATGTCCCGGTCGAGTGGATGTTTCCCTCCAACTAACGGCGTTGCTTACACGTCCGTGCGCGAATATTGAACTCTCGCCAAAGGCTGCAAGAGCTTTGGTCAAGCATCCTTTGCCTTCACTTCTGACTACAGGTGTACCCATTCAGTGCCGCAAACATTGATCTCCCACTAACTCCTCCCTTACGGTCGTCGAGACTTACCCATCTGGTGCGGGTGAGTTTTGAGCTCCCACCAGGTGCCGGCGAGAGCCTCCCGGCTAGACAACCTTACATCTTCTATTTTATGGCCAGCAAGGCTTACTCGTCCGATGCAATGTGCTCCCATCGTATGTCAGAGAGCCCACCAGCTACATCCTTAACTTCCTCTTTACAGTCGTTGAGACTTACCTATCTGGTGCCGCGAGTATAGAGCTACCACCAGATGCGGGCGAGACTTTCTACTCTACAGCCAGCAAGGCTACCCATTCGATGTATGTGCTCCCTTCGGACGTCGGCGAGAGTCTCCAGGCTAGGTAAACCTTACCTTTTCTTCCTACGGCTGGTGAGACTTACCCGTTCGATGCACGTGCTCCTATCGAATGCCGGCGAGATGCTGGTGAGAGCCTCCTGACCACACTACTTTACCTAGTCGGAGGCTTCATGGGCCCTCTTAGTCAGCCACTTGCCCATCGGTCTCTGAATAGCAGGGGCTTATCAGCCAGTAGGGCCCATATGCCGACACCGTGACCTATTCCAGTCGAGGCAACTTGGGCCCTCCCGGTTGGGCTATACAACCACGCCGCTCCTCCTCATCGGCCGGTAGGACTCACTGTTCCAACGCTCCCCGCCAGTACTCAATTCTATTTTGGGGGGCGTCCTTAATCTGGCGGCTGTCCTCTTGTCCATTTGCTTTTTGGGGGGTACCCTAGGTTCGGGCCATTCTCGAGCTTGGAGCCCTTCCCCGGACAGCACGCCAAATACGCATACCATACCTAAGCTAATTATATGTAAGAGTGAACTCATGAAATGATGCTCTCGTTAACAAGGTTCGGGAGGAGCGCGTCAGATACTTAGCCTAATAAACACAGGTGGACCACAATCTAGTAATCAATCCCACAGTATAAATATCGCTGACTTACCTCTTTCCATTGACGGTTAATCAGCATCCCTCCTCCACCCCATCTCCTCACTTTGAGTTCACTTTATAATTAGACGGGGAAGGGGGGGTACTCTAGGTTCGGGCCATTCCCGAGCTCGGAGCCCTTCCCCGGACAGCACGCCAAATACGCATACCATACCTAAGCTAATTATATGTAAGCGTGAACTCATGAATTGCTTTCTCTAGTGAAAAAGTTGTCTGCATCAGAAGAGAAATATACACAGATCAAGCATCGTTTACAAGCGAAAACAGTCCCAAACAGTTCTAAGCAAATATGTTGTTTGAATTTGATATGAGAGGACAACAGGGGATGCATTTTTTACAGTAGAGGAAGCGATTATTGATTTGAATTTTGGCCAGAAGCAACAGTTTACTTTAAATGCCATAATGATGTGCAGCCCCACACTGCTGATGGCTTTGAATGTGAAAATGCCAGAGTCAGAATTATCCACCTTATTTAAAAAGAAATGATCCACTCGTTTGGGAAAAACCAGAGTGAGCTGAAATATTTAAAAGTTCTGAAAATGCACCCAAGTAGTTTGCTTTATTACTAACTTTTAGAGAAAGATGTGAGATTTGAGATCCCACTTGACCCTGTGATGTGCCTATATGACATCAGCAGGGATGTAATCACTTACATAAAGGAACTGTAGAGAGATGTCATATCCAAGATTAATGTCAATCAAACATTATTTTAGCTCATGAAACAGGTTTACCTCCCATTTGGTATCTGGTTATGTAACATACTATTTCAATAGGAGTTGAAAGGTGCAATTTTGAAACTTCTGTACATTTGCTTAAGTGTAAAGGTAAACTTGCATGGGCTTGTCACATGCAATGAATGATCTGTTAAATATGATTTAACATGGATTCACAAAGTCACTTTCAAAGCTGTTCCCACAATTTTATTTCCCTTCTGTTTTCTTCATTCCTTTTTTTCATATAGTGATTTTTTATTTCCATCTCTATATGTTGTAGTGACTAGCAATAGAGAACAAAAACCTTATAAATGTGCAAAGCACAGGAGCAGAATGACTTTTCTTACGCTAAAAAGAGAAAGCATACAATACACCTATATAAACCTAAATTGATAGTCCTGGTTGATTGGAATGCTGTTCCAGGACAAAGTGTGTTTTTTTTACCCAATAACATACTGTACATTGCCTCACAAATAAATGGAAAAGCTATTATTCAAATAATCAATTACTGGTATACAATATTCTGGTCCACTAAATGGCTCTTTGCTGTAAGAAATGTCTGGCCTTCAGACGCCACAGAATTTGGCCAATAATAACGTTTTTCAACCACTTCTTCAAATGTACTCTTAAGCTTTATTTAACATTGCACTATAGTGTAAGAAGATGTGAGTGTTGCAAATTCATGATAAGAATTACAAATGTTTAATGAAAATGAATCACAAGGGTAATGTAAAACCTGGGGCGGAATGGGAGTGGAGAACACTTATAGAACGTTATAGAACACTTTAAAACTGCGGTCATTTCACTCAAAAATCTCTGCTGGATGTGTGAGTGCATCTTTACTGGCAATAGTGATTACCTGTTCTTAAGTGAAAGATAATAAAAAAACCTCTGAGCCAAAAACTCTGAAGACACTGAAACAGCCCCAAAAATTTATATGAGCCATTACTTTATTGATATTATTCACCCATGTGCACAAAACATGTAACACTCTTATGCCAATACACTTATTTCTAATGATTCATCATTAGCAGAATCTAGAAACAAATTAGCGCATTATTATTTATCACAAGCTCCAGATGGAGTGCCCATAAACTCCATTAAAAGGGCACTCTATCCCTGACTCTTGCCACTCTCACAGACTACATTTCTTATAATCATTTGTCGGACTCAGCATCTCTGACTGCATTCACCTGTGTCTTGTTATCTCATCAGTTTCACCCTATGTTTAGCCTGGTTACCCATTCATTCACTGCTCAGTATTGTCTAGCCTGTTCCAGTGTTTTTCCTTCTTCCTTGTTACCATGCTGTGCCTTGCCTAGTTTTTGACCATGGACTTTTATTTGGTTTTGTGATTGTTTTGCTGACTGCCCTGACCATTGCTTTTTTATTGGAATCCTCTTTTGGATTCCAATTGGATTGTACCTGTATGCTGCTGTTTGACCCACCTGTTTTGTCCCATCTTCTAAAAAAAAAAAAAAAAAAAAAAGCTTGCACTTGAATTCTCAACTATGTTTTTCACGTCTCCACAATGTTACATTATTTCTGTCATGGATAAAAATATAAAAAAGGTTACTGAAGTTTATGTCTCACAATTATATCT
Source organism: Carassius carassius (assembly GCF_963082965.1). Taxonomy (NCBI): domain Eukaryota; kingdom Metazoa; phylum Chordata; class Actinopteri; order Cypriniformes; family Cyprinidae; genus Carassius; species Carassius carassius. The sequence continues at coordinate 8,639,371 of NC_081800.1, read as the reverse complement.
CACAATTTTTCCTCTTGGGATTATGACTTCATATATGACATTGTCATTATATATATATATATATATATATATATATATATATATATATATATATATATATATATATATATATATATATATATATATATATACAGTGTTGGGAAGGTTACTCTGGAAATGTAATAGGTTACAGATTACAAGTTACCCTGTTTAAAATGTAATAGTAGTGTAACTTTTTCAATTACTTTATTAAAGTAATGTAACTAATTACTTTTGAGTACTTTTTGATTACTTTTCTAAATTTGTGAAAATTAAAGAATAATAAATAAAAGCATATACATCAACTTAAATACAGTTATCTAATAAGCATGTGACGTATTCTGTGTAATAAACTCCTAAACATTGGTGTTTTTTTTAAACTGCTGTCTCTGTATATGATAGTTTTCTCAAAATAAGTAAAATGCACATGAAGTGACACAGAGCAGTTCTAGAAATTATGTTTATGTGCTCGTGTACTCCTATATTGAGGCGGCAGAGGTTGAAAACACTGCAAGCTTCAGTAGGCCTATGTGTAGAAAATAAAACCATGTCTTTGCCATTAATTTACAGGAGGGGCGGACTGGAAAAAAAATTCGGACTGGAAAATTCAAACTCATACAAACAAATTCATGGACATACTATTTTTTATCTATTTTAAATCTTTAATTTGGGGACATGCAAAATAATTAAAAGTTCTCTCCTGAACTGCACCTTCACTTCCATTTTTCTCTTCAGTTTCTTTATATTGCCCTGTTATGCATCTCTCTCATGACTTTAATACTCAAGATTGAACAAAACTATACTTTACAATACAATACTCTACAATACTACAATATCTTTATAGAAAAATCCTAATACTGTACACGAGTCATATTTTTCCCTTACAAAAATTAACCATGCCTTTATTAGCCTATATAAAAGTCAAATAACCTTGTTTATTTTTTATATTTATATATATATATATATATATATATATATATATATATATATATTTTGCAAATGGATTTGTATTTATTTTTAAATAAATACATTTGTAAAATAATTTTACATTTTTGGTTATCACAGTTAAACAATAGTAAAAATTTTCTCTGGATTTATAGTTAAATATTAAAATGTTAATTTTCGTAAGGGTTGTGTTGTTGTTTGTCGTAGCTCCCCCTAAACCTATAAAAAAAATCTGAATTTTTTTCAGCTAAATTACTACTGTAACATTACAACAGATAATAATGATGTCCTTTATATAGTATTTTGAGTGATGACTGATGAGCAACGTGCTGCTGCTTGATTAAATTTAAAAAAAAAACAAAGACAAAAAAGCAGATTAAACTGACCTGAAACCCTGAACAGTAGTTCTGCTTCTCTGCTCCAGCTGTGCGCTTCCATAGTCTCTCTCTCTCTCTCTCTCTCTCTCTCTCTCTCTCTCTCTCTCTCTCTCTCTCTCTCTCTCTCTCTCTCTCTCTCTCTCTCTCTCTCTCGCATTGATTACTCTGAGTCTGATCCAAACCGTTTGGCGAAGGCGCGGAGAGCGCGCGAGTCACGACTAACACTTCATGACTTATTAGAGATTTAATTATCAAATGGCGGATTCGCAAATGATCGCTTTAGTACATTCGGCAGGCAATTATACAATAATGATATTACATAGTGGGGCAAAATCGGCTGCCAGGTCACCGGTAATTGTCCCGGTTCTCCCGGTGTCCAGTCCTTGCCTGATTTCCACAGACACGCGGAATGTGCAGGAGTCATACTGTATATTGCATTTTTGGGGCTTAATATTCACAGACACTAGTCGATGTCATGTTTTGATTCAAGTGTACTACTGACCTACTTTTGATTTAGTCATCCAAAATGTGGCATATTCCGTCCGCGTTAGGCATTTCGTTTTTATGACTGGATTCTACGAACCAGACTGTATTTCCGCATCCCGGAAATTATTAGGGCGGTATGTCTCAGAATAATCAGTGCAATTTGGGAAAGAAATCAGTTAAAACTGTATGTGGATGTGTGTAAATATTCAAATGTAATCCCATTTGTAATCGTAAAAAATTTCATAAATAACTGTAATTTAATTACTCATTTTTTCGTAGTAACTGTAACTAATTACAGTTAGCTACTATAATTTTGTAATTAAATTACGTAACGCCGTTACATGTAACTAGTTACTCCCCAACACTGTATATATATATATATATATATATATATATATATATATATATATATATATATATATATGATATGATATGATATGATATGTATATAATGTTTCCAGATGATCCTACATGCATTTTTCTCAAATTCTTTTTTTCTTCTTTTTTTTCTTTGTCATCTTGTCCTACTCTTGGCTTTGCTTCAGGGCATTTTGCTTTTTTTGTGTTTTATTTCCGTTACAGAACCTTTGCCTAATTGAGCGTCACAAGCATTTTCATACATTTGCTGGGCTGGGACTGACAGAGCTCTGTTCATCTGAAGCATTTTCCTTTAGCGTCCATGGCCTCAGGCTAAGCCCTTCCTCAGGAGATGCTTTGCACAGCTATGACCTATAAAGAGATTTACTTGACCCACATCTCCTTTGAACTCTTTAAAGAGCTCTTTTTTGACAAAGCGACCCTGTCAAACCTCATTTGATACGGGTTTGATGCACATGCATAATGGCTAAGTTTATTCGTTTTTTTTCTCAGGACTTTGACCTTGTCCAGGGGTGTCCAAACTCGGTCCTGGAGGGTCAATGTCCTGCAGAGTTCAGCACCAACCCAAATTAAACACACCTATACCAGCTTTTTAAGGTCTTTTTAGGCATACTGCAAACTTCCAGGCAAGTTGAGGCTGAACTCTGCAGGACACTGACACTCCAGGACTAGCCTAAAGGATGCCACCACACCATAGAACACTGTTTGTTAAATTACATTAATTAATTCATACAGTATATTTATATCCAACTGAGTTCTTCATTAATTGTAATTCCTGTAATATATAGGTTAGAATGTGAATGTGGACATTTCTACATTGGTCAAACCAAAATGAAATTAAGTTTTAGAATGTCTGAACATTAATATGCTATTCATTCAAAAAAAAAAAAACTTTTTGTATCCTATGGCGAAGCATTATAATGAAGTTATAAAGTGATCTTTTAAAGTGATCGTAATTGAATCTATGCTATATTAAAGAGGGAGAAATAAACATAAATGGCTTTTACAATGAGAAACTTTCTGGATTTATACACATATTTATACACTTTTTACCTTGATGATGATTTGATGATCAATTAACATTTCTTATTTACTATATACTAATGTTGAAATCAATTACGCTGCTTAATATTTTTTTTACACATTTTTTTTATTTAAAGAAAAATATTTATTTAATCAACGTATCAGTGTAAAAGTATTTACTGGCATTCATTTAATGCATCTTTACTGAAAACAAGTATTAATTTATTTCGTTTTCATCTGTCACCCTACCATAGAACACAATTTAAATATTTAATTGTTTAATTAAAGGTATTTATTTATTCTATTAAATTTATGTATTCATTTGAATTTGTTTCTTCTTGTTCTGTAAGTGTTTAGTGTCATTATTTTAAGATGTTATTTCATTATAATATTATTATGCATAATCTGGTATTTTGTAAAGATTTGTAGGTCTGGAATTATCCTAAACAATTAAAATTATTTACAATGGAAACAATGTCTAAGACATTGGAGACTTGATACATGCACTCAGCTCTGCATGTTTAAGTCTTCTTCTCCAGTGTGAAGTACTTCAGTCTGTCACATTCATAAATTATTAATCCCACTGTTATTAGAACATGTGGTCAGTTTGTCTACAAGAGCCCAGCTATTAATATGATAAAAGGGAGTTATTAGGGGACAGCAGATCACGAAGTTCCCAGTTGATTATGGGATGATAATATTCTGAGGATGGAGATAATGTCATAAAATCCATGTGATGTTATCTTCCAACTCACTAAACTCACACTGAAATTTTCATTAACATATATTGTTTTCTAGCCTTCATTGTTACTTATTTCCAAAAACCTGCATGTCAATTATTTCAGTATGCCATTTGCTCCTCTCGATTAAATGGTTTAGAAATCCCACACAACGCTCCAAGAGACATGTTTCCTCACATATTGCAGTCCTGACCTTTTCTTCCTTTAGTCTGACAGCATGCCTCTGCCAGGACTTACTGTGATCCAAGCTGCCAACATCCCCTTTCAGCCATACAAAGCCAACAGTCTATTCAATCCATTTGGAAATCAACAAAGTTAGAATTTGCAGGGGTTAAGAAACACAATTTTACTGAAAATAGCTGACATAATTTAATCGGTCCACCAAAAATTTGGATTTAGCTCAAACTAAACCACTCACTCAACCGAACACACACACACAATATGCAACTTATCATTTAAGATTTTTTAAGATTTTTTTGTTTCTATTGTTTCTATCTGTTTCCCTGGTTATGCAGCTCCTGAAGATCATTGACATTACATTGTTTGGCTGTTGCATGTCCACATTGCATTTTAATAATTTGCTGAGATCTTGAACATTTTAATAGCAGGTCATGCGTTATCTGTTGGTCATAACAACATAAAGGCAATCGCTCAATGGACACTGAATTCAGAAACTCATTGCACAGGAAGAAGTGTATCGCTGAGCCATGCTTAAGATGTGGTAGCTGCCAGTGGAGTATCCTGCAGTGTAGCCTCCATTAGCTTACAGAGAGCCCATTACCCTGACTCTGTTATCACACAGGGGACACATCAGGAGACAGCAGAATGAGAGAAAAGCATCAGAGAAGGAAAAAAAGCGCTCACAATTATTCTGTCTTCTGTAGTAAGCATGTTGACATACCAGTCATAGCTCTGGTGAATATTTTCCCACTCCCTCACTGAAGTTTTATTTTGTTGCAAGCACACCTTGGCCATTATACACATATTATACATTCTGCAGCTAAGAGGGAGCTGAATATTTGCTGTCACTGTATAATATTTTCCTCTTTGGAACTATTTTGCTCTGTCACTGCACATTTGAATGTGGTTTTGAGGCTTTAATGACAGTGAAAGTAAATATATTGTATTGTGAAGTCTACACAATCTTGCTTTGATTAAATATTGATTTTTCTTTTTCGTTCGAGAGCCGAGATGAAAAATGCTGTCATATTACTGTCGCTAGGCTGGGTGTCCTTCTCTGACTCACAGAGAGAAAAACATAAAAACACACAAACACTATGATGGGTAGAGATGCACAAGTAGAGTATCTCATTAGGAAGAGAAGCAAAATGAGTCAAACATTTCAAGCATGTCTTTGCATACAGTACCTACTTTATATATTTTTTTAAATCTCAAAAAAAAAATGCAGGCTAACTATACATACAATTCACTGATTAAATTAGCAGTAAAACGCTAACCAATGTATATATTTTTGCACAAATTAAAGTGTGAACCGGCAGATAAAAGGTAGTAAAATGTTTGGTCGCTCACCTGGTACAGTTCAGCATTGTGCTTGCAATGTTGTATAAAATCTATATTAATATCAATGCAACAGGTCAGTTTTCAGAATGTCTTGAATATCTTGAATAAGCAGAATTTTACCTGAGGGCCCCTCAGTGCCACCAATATGTAAATAATGTTAAACTGTTATCAGCCTCAAGTTTATGAAACAGAAGCTTGTTTTTATTATATACCCTTGAAAGTAATTTTTCACACAAAATAGAAAAACCTTTAATCACAAACTAGCTAAATAAAATATTATAATGTATTAAGATGTAAAGGCTATTTATAGATGAACCAAGTAAGTTACACTGTCAAAGTCCAGAAAAGTACGAAAGACGTCGTCAATATCCAGTCTACTACCAGCAAAAAGATGGTTGGTGACAGCAAACAGCCCCATCTCACTCCAGTCCACACTTCAAAAGGTTCTGTAAGTTTTCCTTGGAAACATGACCTGGGATGTAGAGTAGCTGTACAACTGCTAATGGAGACAAACTTTGGTGGAAACCCATAGTATGCCATTAGCTTCCAGACAGCTTCCTTGCCCACACTGTCGAAGGCCTTTTCAAAGTCCACAAAGACTGTGTAGAGTGGAGACTACCATTCCGAGACCTGTTTGATGATAATGCGCAGGGTGGCAATGTGGTCTGTGCAAGACTTATCTAGTCTGAACCCTGCCTGTTTATCTCTCAATTGCTTGTCTAGGGCCTCCTTTAATCTTTTAAGCATGATGCGTGTCAGGATCTTGCTGGGGATAGATAAAAGCATGATGAAGCTTTCTTGGGGAGTTTTACTAGACGTCATTGCCTCCATTCTATGGGTAGCAGATGGAGAAGCATGTTGGTTGTTATTAAAACTTCTGCTTTTAAGGCCTCTGGTGGTATGCCGTCTGGACTTATGTCCATCGAAATAATATATAAAAATAATATATTTCACAAAATAATATATTTCATGTACTCTTGGGCTCACTAAGGAGCCGCTTATTTCACTTGTGCCTTGGGCTGGTGTCCTGACATTTTATCCTACCCGTCAGATTTTCCTACCAGGGTTTACTATCAATATTGTATACTTTTTCTCATGCTGAACAACATTATTTAATGTATCTGCATTACTGTAAAGGTAGCTTTAGTGTTGAGGTAGGTGTAGACATTAATAAAACACAATCTAAAAGGGAGACAAAAATATTTATTGTTGGTTTCCTATAGCTGTATCCCTTCTAGCTACAACCGTGAATATAACACATAATTATTGTATTTGCATTACTGTAAGGGTAGGTTTAATAATTTTACAGTAGCATTTTTCGTTGTCGAATTGTACTACCCACTGTTTTAATAGGAGGTACAGTAGCAAAATCTGACAGGGTAGGACAAATCGACAGAACACCGGCTGTGCTTTTTGTGGCTGGTTGCAATACACTGCCATTATATGAAGGAGTTCAAACAGGATATTTTCCCTCAATTTTCTCCTTTGATTGTATTTTCATTTTGGTGTGAACTATCCTTTTAATTACAATAGTCGTAAAAAAGTTGTGAGTTTGAGAAGTTTCATCTAGTGCAAAGATGTCCACCAAGCTGCCATTAGGGTCACACTGAGCTGTTCTCTCACACTATGAGTCAAACAATCCATTATTCCCTTGTAATTCAGTTTTTGGACATGTTTATGACTGTAATTGTATGCTGTAGATGTCCTCGTCTTTCATTCTGATTTGCATGAAAACCTAATAACTCCTCACTCTGGTTAAACAATGGGCAACAATGCCATTACAGTACATACCTCTAGCTTAGTTTTTTTTTTTTTTTTAAGTAGCTTTATTCAGTTGCGAATTAGGAAAAGGGATTCTCTTTAATTCAATCTGAAATTGCCAAATAAATGGCAGATGGTGGCTTCAGTTGGAGAGAAGGTTGAAAATTTAATTTCTGTGCAATCTATAATCCCTTTCCCTTCAGTTGCCTCTGCAGCCCTCCACTCTAACCCCTTCCAACTCCATTAAGTTGTGAAGCCACCTAATTCAGCCACACAGAACACAACATAAAAATCAAGGGGAAAGCCTTGGTGCGTCTTATACTGTCAACCCCTTACATAAGCCATCGACTTTTTATGTAATGGCATAATGCTAGGATGATACTAGATTTCTATTCTTGGATCAAAATAGCTTTGGGCATTACAGTGAATTATCTGATTTAAGATTGAACATTTCCTTGAAGACTACAAGGTGAGCAATGCATTTTCAAAAGAAGTTATACAAGCTGTAGTAGCTTAGTTTCCACTTCAACCAGACCTATTATATCCTAATAGACTTATTTTAGTCCCAATATAATCATGCAGCTCATGCATAAGTCAGTCTTGCATTCTTTATGACTAACAAGGGGAACATTCGCAAATTGTATTCTTCTTATTTTCAAGCATTTAGTGAAATCAACCTTTTTTGTGAAAGCAAGGTGAAAGAAATGTTGATACGCCTTTTTTCTGCTTGTTCTTGAAGTGCTGACACATGACAATTGATAGTCATGCTGTATACCTATAGGGAACCTTATTGTTGTTGAGTGCAGGTGGTTTTAATATCTCATCTTTTTGCAACCCACATGCTCTTATTAAAATAGATGTAACGTTTCCCCAGGGGTAATTGATGTTCTTCACTCTAATGTATAAGTGTTTACACAGGTGCGTAATGTAAGATGTAATAATCTTTCTGTGATCCTCACTGGCAGAGGTTATTAATAGTGCATCAGAGAATATTAATCGAGATGAATAAGTTTTAGAAGTATATTGTTGTTATAATCATGTTCCATGACAGCGACGGCAAGTTTTTAATGTTTTATTTTGTTTTACAAGAATAGAATGATTGACAATATTGTGTTTGATTTGACTTTCTTTGTTTTGATTACTGATAACTAATGACTAACTGGTTAATTATTTTCTGTTTGTTATTTTCCAACAATACTTTTACAATATGTTTTGTGTGTGTGCACACGCACACTACATGAGTATAAATACATTATACACATGCAAATTAATTTAATATTTTTACTGTCATTCATACAGATACATATACAGTTTGGAAGTTTATTTATAAATGCTTCTCAGATGCCTAACCCTCGGAGAATAAGCACTGATATTGAGGATGTATTTTCTTTATTTCCCCTTAGATGTTTTTAGAAACTGGTTATAAAAAAAACATGTTTATGCACATTTTTGAGGGAAAACATTGCACCAATGCAATCTCAAGGTAGTAATGAAGTACAGGCATCAGCTTTGAATTTCTTGTGAGTCTTTCTCTGCAAGCCAGGAGCCTGAAATATTAATATATTCATGTCAGAGAAGTCATCTGACACTCTCTGAAGTTTCATGATTCTGGTCTATTCCTACACATCACTGACCCCCTGCAAAGTATTTGAAATGTAAATTTATATTGGTCTACACTACAGGTGCTTTGACCATTATAAAACCCTGCACTAAAATTCCTCTGAGACTCTTTAAAATTTCATTACACTTTATTGAAAATAATTTGGAATATTTATGTGTGATTTACTGAATGCTCTGAATGACAATTGATGGCAAAGGTCCACCATTGCATTTTTGCAACATTCAGTTTGTATTTATAAGCTTATATATATATATATATTGTATCTACTAACATGTTGAGAATAGTGTGTGAGGGGGAACATAAATTCGTAAATAAAGAAGTGGTGTCACGAAGCAGTTACCATATTTTTTTACTTCGGCATGCAGGCAGATTCAGTTTGTAAATAAGTTCCTGCCAAACCTTCTTTTGGCATTCAGAAACTTCAGTTTTCTGATTTAGACATTTTATATGTGTATATTTTTTTATGTGTATATCTCTACAGCACCAGAAAGATAGACGAGGGAGGAAATCAACGCTGTTGAACAAGGGTTTTATCAGCAGGAGTTGAGGGTCTCTCTGAGTGGATTATTCAAAGGCAGCTACAGACGTGCACTCTGAAGGAGGGGTCAGTGCTGTGAAATGCCTGCCTTATCACCCAGCTTCTCAAACACCTCTCCAGCCCTCTGATACTTGGATTTAGACCTGGTGGAAAAAGAGGCCAAGGTACATATCATGACAGCCTCAAAGACTGAAACAGAGATGTAGAACACACATTGGTGGGGGAGATAAACTACTGTAAGAGGAAGAGAGAAAACTTCTCATTCTTTTGCAAAGGTGCAATGTGATGCAATGTTAAGTGTGTGTGTTTTTTAATATGGATCACCAGAAGTATTTCTTATGATACTTAATGCAATTCATGACATGTTCATTAAGATCATTATTTTAAATTGAACTGAACTCATTGTCTTCCAGTGCACTCCTCACTGCTATCTATTCATCATTACCTTTAGGAATCAATCAATTTCAAGAATAACACATATCATAAAAGCCCATTTTTTAATAATTTCATAATAATGGATTATATTGATGATAGTCAGTGATTAATTTGTGTGAATGAATTGCTACTGGGCTTGTTCCAAAAATACAGTTAAACCTTAGACAAAACATGACAAGAAATTACACAATCAACCAAAAATTGCTTTCAAAGCTGGTTCATAACAAAGAGGCTAAATCAGACTTATGCCAGAGCTGCACATGGCCTCTTCATATTGAACTTCTTCAATACAGCTTGGTGTTGTTACATAATAAACACAGTGGTTGAGAACTACTGTATTCGCTTGCATGAACAAGTACTTGTCAGTCCATTCTATTTGGAGCTGATGGTTTTCACAGTCTGTTTGCGATTTGGACCTTTTTCTGGTTTGGAGAATGAAAAGAAAATGTAAAAAGCACCACAATGATTTTAAAACTGAATGATAGACATGTGAAACCCTCCACAGTAGGCTTGGTGTTTGAGTTGTCAGTAATGCATATATAATACTGACTATTTGGAATATTCTCTTACTGTAAACACTTGTTTTAGCACGATGCTTCCCCCACACTGCTGCCAGTATATTCCCACATTCATAAAATACTGATTTCAACAAGTGTCAGATAATGACAGGGTTCCTCACAGCCTTATGGAACCTCCCCAACACATGATCTTTAGTACAATACAACAAATTACAACTATATAGATCTAAATGTTGATACTAATAGTTAAATAAAATGAAACTAAAGAAAGAAAGAAAGAAAGAAAGAAATAAATAACTTTTTCCTAGTCTTTTGAAAGCTACCATCTCTGACAAAATGAAAAATAAATTGCAATCACATTGTGAGAACATTTTATTGCAGTGACATAAAAATGATGTATTCTCCCTGTCAAAAAGAACAAATAAAATCCTTATTCAATGTAATGAATGCATTAAAGTGGTGCAAGATCATGTCATGTTGCAAAGTGCTTTAACCTTGTGCTGTGTGCTGACATGACATACAATTGTTGTGTCATCCTCAGGGAAGTTCTTTTATTTACTTTTATAAAAGATATTGCGATACATTTTGATCTTTAACTACTGTTTCAACTGACAACATTGAGAAACATTGCAGAAGCTGCTATTTATAGAAATTCAAGCTTTCAGACTTTTGGAATGCATAATGCAAAATCTATAACAGTTTATACAAACGTAAATAATTCTAGTGATGTTACATGATTTAAAAACCATGAGCTATATTTCCCCTTTTCAAAGACACAGCTCTGATGTTCATTAGCAGGCTCATGTGGAATCTGTACAAACAGAAATCTATAGAAGATTCCTCAGATTTCCAAAGATTCAGTATAGTTCAAAACGTTCTAAACATTTCTTGCCCTTATTTTGACATAACTACTATACTAATAAATGTATAGTACTCAGTTTAACACATTTTAACTTTTGAATTCAGTTAATCAAAATTGAATAAAATATCATAGAAAATACTTTTAAAAAACTTGTATTAGTAATTGACAAACAGTGTGTGCGGTGTGGTTTTTGACTTTAATGTCTGAAGAAAATAATATACTAAAGACCTCCAACACTTCATCTCAACAGAGCCATCTTGGAATGTTTTTGAAACTTTTGCCAAAATGTGACATTCCATTTCTCTGTAATGAAACATGATGCGCTGATTAAGCAGGTCTAAATGAGAATGGAAAGGTGTAAAGTCGAGGAACAGCTGCTAAAAGGCTGAGGCAGCCTCTGATTTTGATCTCTGATGGCTTGCTGAATATCAGTTTATTCCTGAAATTGAAGTGAGGATGCATTCAGGATGCAGAATAGTATTTTGAAAGTAGATTTAAAATGGAGTGAAATTAAAAGTATAGTTTACCCCCTCATAACACACTGCTGAGTGACTTTCATAATACAGCACAGCCTTGAGCCTTATTGCTTATATAAAATTATTATAATATAATACAATAATTGAGGATTGAATAAGGCTCAATAAGTATGCAAGTTACGGAGTCAGTGGTTTATGAATAGAAGTGTGAATGCAAGCAGATTTCTATTCAGTGTTTATAGCTAAATAAACAGCTGTGAAAATTGTTTTAAAGGACAGAGCTTAGTTATTCAACATATCAGGAAATAAATAGGCATAATATAGATATAAATATAATTATTTAAGCCGTATTGCACAACCTTCCAAAAATCCTCAATTCAATTCAAATGTACACTCATGAATTGAAAAGGAGCCAATTCTTCAGTTGTGGATTTTGCCTAACGCTGAGGGATATTTTATTTTCTCATTAATTCATGAGATGCTTTAAAATGAATAGGTTTTCTAAATGTTTCTTATTATTATTTTAAAGGAGAATAATACTGCTCTTAGTAGGCACTTTCCCGAGTTTTACCGAACAAGCAATGCTCATATTAGTAAAGGTCTCAAGCACTGAGGACATTTTAAACCTGATATCATGTTTTTAATCCATTATTGATAGAGCTTCTAACACTTTTTACTGCTCAAAACGTCTTTTTATTTCCCTCCCACTCTCTTTCCACGTGCTTTCTTTCATCTTGCTGATGAACTGACAGCAGATCAAGTGATGTGAAGTTTGTGTTGCGTCACAGCGGGGGTGTGAGCGCGAGCGGCTCCACACACGTTGACGCGTGGCGCAGTGTGGAGTGGATCCGCGCATTCACCTCTGTCTGTGTGGGTGAACTGAGGATACTCCATGCGTGACGCGTTTGCTCTACTTCTCATTTGCCGCACAGTAATCCAGCGGGGCATCACCCGCGCGTTTTACCGTCTCTCAAGGAGTATCTTGGATTTCCGGAGGCAGAAAAAAGCAGAAACAATTCCTCTGTGGCAGCTGCACCTGTGAAGAGTGCTCGATCGTCTTTGGCATTTTGGAATGGATAGAGAGATGCTGCTGTTACACTGGCAGACGCGAAGAGGCTGAAAACTGTTTGAAGTCAATAAGGTAAACGAGTTTGAGAAGGAAACAACATTAATAGTTTAGGGCTATTTAAAAGAAGAAGAAGAGATATATGACGCTTTATATTTAGTTGAGATATTATTCTGCAGCTTGGTGTTTTATGGGCTGTGAGAAATGTGCTGGCATTTTTATACTTACAAGAGCTTTATTTTGGTAGACCATTCAAATAAGCAGATTATAAAACAGATAAATGTTATTTGAATTTGTGGTTATAAATAAAAATAAAGGTTGCAATTAGAACCAGAAAGGTTTTTACAGTCTAATGCTATATACACTCATAAAAGGATTCCAAGCTCCATAAAGTAGTTCAATATTCTATATTCTTTAGAAAACCATCTATATAAAGAGCCTATAACCAAAATTGCTCTGAAGAGCTGTTTCAATCTTCAAAAAACCACATAACCGACACAATAACCTGTTGCAAACGCATTATTCAAGATTAATAATTACGTCTACATTCCTCATTTAATTTCATTAATATTGCACAATTCAGTGGTTGTCACTTCCAGTCGTTCCACCGCTCTGCACATTAAGTCTCTCTTATCACTTCAGATGCTTGTTCTATTTGACCGTATAAGTGGACCTCACAGGATACTGCATCATGATTCCATTTCGAAGGGAGTGTATATGTTCCATTCAAATGGCATTTAAGTGTGCGAGACATGAATTTAAATTGTATTTATTTACAGTGGAAATTCACATTCCCATTTCTCTAGTAAGTTTCGTTGGTGTGTGAAGATGCTGCAGGCCATGGCGTATTGAAAATCCATGAATGGATGTTCCAAATTGAAGAAAACTTCAATGGATTTCCAGTACTCAGAGAGTAGGGAGCAAAGAACACTGTAGGGACCATGTCAAGCGGAGCACAGTTCATGCATGGAGCTCTCTTCTAATGAGCTGGAAATCTGAATCAGGTATGTTAAATAGAGAGTCATGCAAAATATGCGCGAGGACTGGACCACTGGCATAATATGTCCACATTTTTAGCTTTCTATTCTCCTTTTTTCCAACCATTTTCGGTCAGTGAACACTGCTGCAGCTTCTGGACCTCTCTCAGTTATCCATCTGTGAATGAATTATAAAATATAGTACTTGGAATAACTGGTTGGAATCAGTTCCAGTCTATCTTACCACTAAAACACTGAAATATATTTATGGAATATTATTAAAAATGTATCCTGTCTGCTAAATTACTATTCCACTTGTGTTTATGATGCCACTAGAGATTTGGGTTGAGAGGAATCATTATTTTAATGATGTGAGTAATTGCAATAAAATAACTTCACAACCCTCTTTGAAGCAATATGGATTGGATGGATTACTTATTGTTTGATTTTTTTTGTTGTTGTTGTTTAAATGGTCTAATTGACGAACGGACTTCCCTCATGGACAAACATGCTGTATTTTGATTCAATGTTTTTGAAACAGATTGATTTATTTCACAAGAGGATTCTCTTATATCAAATTCATATTTTTCTTGACAATGGGCTTGATTTAAGTATTTCGCAATGCCTCTTACTGTGTTGGCCTATGCACCTCTCTCCCATAGTTATTCTGAACATTAGAGAAGCAGTGACATAAGACATCTTACTTATTTAAAAAAAAAAAAATTATAAATAAATCAATCATTTGACATGATGTGGTTTAAGTGTTAAATCTGCATTTTGATCTTTATACAATTAGAATCTCTAATAAAAGTATTTATGTTTTAATGTTTGGTTTTATTTTCTTGAGTATGTTTAAGTCAGACATTGTTTTAAAGAAAGAATAAAATTCCAGACTAAAATTGAGTACTCATTCAAGCAATAATTGGCACTAGAGGTAAAGTTTTTGCTGCACTCTGCTGGCTTGTCAGAGAAAAATAATAATAATAGTAAAAACACTGGATGATTTCTCAAGGCATCATTAGAGAAGCCAGATTGTTTGCACACACCTCTGTGTTGATGCAAGTCAAGGTGGAAGAGACAAGGAGAAAGGCTTGTCTTCTGTGACATATTACATTTCCCTTTTCTCCCAGCATTGCTGGTTGAGTCATAGAGAGCTGATGTTTATATGCAGCAGGTCGAGGCTGATTTGTGAGATGTGCTGTACCTGCTGGATGCATGCTTCAAATCTCTGCACCACCAATTTTACAGCCAAATAATATTTGTCAGAAACTGCATGAATCGTTTCAGTCTGTGCACGCACCTCTGTCATTACAGAGAGAGAATAAACAAATATTCAGGATCCCGTTCCACAGATGCTGCCGAATACTACAGAAAAATACTTTCACTTCATCCCTACTTTGATAACAACAAGCAAAAAAATCTGCTGATGCAAATACATTTACAATGGAAGTCTATGGGGCAAGTTTACTTGCATATAAAAGTTTATAACTATGAGTGACAGTGGTATAATATGAATAGAAGTGTGAATGCAAACCAGTAGATTCTCTGAAGTGCTTCATTCAAAATTCAGTCATATCCAGCTAGATAAATCTGGTAACTGTGGTTTCTTGGCTCTTTTGGATACTGAACATAAATTTTTCATTCACACCCTCTAGATTAAAGTTCAGTCAGAGTGCACAATACCAGCTGGAGAATTTTACACACTCCTCAACCGTGTTGTCAACCGCTACTCTCAAATGTTCATGTCAGTTGAGGTTTTAACAACACCACAGTTCATTTTGCACTCTAAAGGGGCCGGTCGCCTATAGGTGAAATCATGCTTGGGTTTGCAGAGAAACTCTTCTCAAAGATGGTGTTTGTGGATCAAGTGAAGTCCAGGGAACCAGATAAAAGAATAGAGTGTTACTTTCTAACAGAGATCTTGCCAGATTTGGGAAGAGTGGGTGTCTGTCTCATTTTTGTTTAAAAAGTAGAGAGCATGCATACTGTACATTTTGTGTGACTCTCACCGTCTGCACTTTTTTATAATGTCAGCCATTGCATGCTTTCCGGAGTCTTGCTCTTAGGCGTGTTTTTGTGGTGTACAAACGGGAGTTATGTGCCTTATTCTTGCTCTCGTTTGTCCTATTGCAGTGCAAATGTGAATGTCTGCAAATATTCCAGACAGATCCCCTTTTAAAGCATAAAACATGCCATATTTTGCCTTTTATTATGGCATCAAGCAGAATTTAAAGGACAGAGAAATTTTCTGTGGGCTCATTTTCAGCTCAGATTGTGGGCTGTGAGCACTCAGTCTGCAGAGAGACATAAATTGTATGTCATGTTCACAGCTTTGAAATGCATCCACAAGCCGTAATGGATGAACTGCCAATCACACAAACAAAGCAAACATTTAAAAAGCCAATAGCATGCATAGATCCTGATAGTAAAGACATGTTTTTACAAAGGTGTGTGATAGTTATGCTGTCATTTTCTAGGTTTATGTTAGACCCATTTATTGATTTCATGTGAACACACAATAGATGGTTAATGATGCTTTTCTTGTTTTTGTGTGCACAGATTTGTAATGTGTCAAAGTGTTATTTAATTTCTCCAGCAGCTCCAAATTTGGTCTGATCAATTTACCCCTGCTGTTAGGAAATGGCATTTGGCAACCGTATGTGTGTCCATTGCCAGCTACTGAAAAGTATTTTAGCAAAATAAGATTTTGGCAACATATGATTTGCAACTGTCTGAGATCAATAGCAATGCTAATGGCTAACTCTCTCGAGGAATTGTATGCTTGTTTGGATGTGATCGATGAAGGATGTTTTATTTATGTCCTCCCAAAAGACTTCATTGGGTTAGGTAATGTTGTGTCGATATCATGGCACTTGTTGGCTGAAAACTAGTTTTAATATATCCTTCATTTTAGTTTCTGCTAATAAGTCTGCACTTGGTACGCATTCAAGTATTTGATATTTGTATGGGTAATAAATTCATATTCGTTGTGCTGCGTAAAGCACCTGCTTATTGGATGACCATTGTGAGGTGAAGCCCCATTAACCATAGTCATTTTCAGCCCTTACCACTTGCACTTGTAAGGGCTATGGTAAAATAAATAGTAATGTTGCCATATGATAATCAAGAATATCCTTTTAGAAATTATATCATGGATAAAACAACCTATTAAAATACCACATAAAATTAGAGACAGTTTCCAAAACAGTGTTCAGTGGATTAATAAAGTACACCAAAGCTGTTTCAATGTATACATGTGTATGTTACTGTTGTTATGAGTTGTTTGAAAAGCGCTGATGTGCTTTAGTAATATGCAGTTTATGTCTCTTTCACTTTTTTATATAACAGACATGGTCATATACATTGATCCACATTTTTCTTGCTTATACTGTTCATGTGCTATTGCATTCAATCCCTTAGTTAGGAATTTTCGTAAAAGTGTACTATGAAAGTCACATGACATTCCACTGTTTGTTTTACTCTACCTGATAAGTTCTGGATCATGTTGTCACGAACGTACACACAGACAGAGAGATCCAATAGCAGTGTTTAATAGGGAGAATCCAAAAATCGTAATCCAGACAGGCAAGAGGTCGATAATAACAAAAGCAGTCCAAAGACAAGAAACACGAAAAACACTAGGGAACACGAGAAAGCAGGGTGACATAAACCAAGGACTCCTTGAAACAGATAGAAACAGACTGGGTATATATGGAAAGGTGAAAATGACAACAGCTGAGTGCAATTAACAGGTGTGCAATTAACAGTGATGAATCGGACAAAGGCTTGTAGGAAATGTAGTGCCTGCAGTTGGGTGACTATGGGGAAGTGAGACCACTAGTGGACTCCCAGGGATACACAGACCAGACACTTTGACAGTACCCCTCCCTCTAAGGAGCAGCTACCAGATGCTCCTCAGAACACAAAAACAAACCAAAGAACAAAGAGACCAGGACAGAGGTGGACTGGTGGAGGATCAGGGGGAGGGATGGAGGGCCAGGTCCATAGAGGGGAACAGAAACAGGAAGTAAAAAAAATAAAAACAAAGAGACCAGGGTGGATCGGAAAGTTCAGGGGCCCAGGGCAGTGCCGACAGAGCAGGAATCCAGGGTGGAGGACCACCACAGCAGAGTAGATGAGACAGAAGCCCCCCAGGGTGGAGCAGAGGACCACCACAGCCGTGCGGATGAGACAGAATCCCACCTGGGCGGCGCAGAGGACCACCACAGCCGTGCGGTCGAGACATAGGCCCACCAGGGCGGCGCAGAGGACCACCACAGCCGAGCAGACGAGACAGAAGCCCCCTAGAGCGGAGCAGAGGACCACCACAGCTGTATGGACGAGACAGAAGCCCCCCAGGGTGGAGCAGAGGACCACCACAGCCATGCGGACGAGACAGAAGCCCACAAAGGTGGCGCAGAGGACCACCATAGTGGGATCGATAGCACAGGAGAGCAAGTCTGGTCAGGTAAGGCTGAAATAGAGAACATGAACAGGTTAAGGGTGGCCTCCGTGGCCATGATGAGATGGTAGATAGCCTCCATGGCCATGACAGAGCAGGTGGTGAGTTCATGGATGGCCTCCATGGCCATGACAAGATAGGACGAGCACTCTGGAAGTTCAGCTGAGATGTGACGAGGTTTGGAAGTTCAACTGAGACGTGACAAGGCTCTGGTAGATCCGTGGTGATTTGAATGGGTTCAGGAATATCAACTGTGGCTTGACTTCATTCAGGAAGATCAACTGTGTCTTGACTTGACTCATGAAGATCAGTGGTGACTTGACTTTGCTCATGGAGATCATTGGTGACTTGACTTTGCTCATGAAGATCATTGGTGACTTGAATTTGCTCATGAAGATCATTGGTGATTTGACTTTGCACATGAAGATCATTGGTGACTTGACTTTGCCCATGAAGATCAAGAGTGACTTGACTTTGCCCATGAAGATCAAGAGTGACTTGACTTTGCCCATGAAGACCAAGAGTGACTTGACTTTGCCCATGAAGACCAAGAGTGACTTGACTTTGCCCATGAAGATCAAGAGTGACTTGACTTGACTCATGAGGTCTAACTGTGGTTTTGCTTGACTCATGGGTGTTAATGGTGACTTGACCTGACTCTGGAGGGTCAATGGGGGACCTGACCCGACTTTGGAGGGTCAACGGGGACCTGGTCAGTGGGGACCTGACTCGACTCTGGAGGGTCAACGGGGACCTGACTTGACTCTGGAGGGTCAACAGTGATCTGACTAGACTCTGTGAAATCAGCAGGGACCGGGTCAACGGGGACCTGACCCGACTCTGGAGGGACCACAGGGACCTGACCCGACACTGGAGGGACCACGGGGACCTAACCCAACTCCGGAGGGACCACTGGGACCTGACCCGACTCCGGAGGGACCACGGGGACCTGACCCGACTCTGGAGGGTCAACGGTGATCTGGCTCAACTCTGGAAAGTCTCCTGTGGCCGCCATCTTGTGCAGTGACGCCTTGCCGGCAGCCATCTGGTGTAGTGGCACTGGGCCGGCGGCCATCTTGTGCAGTGGCGCTGGGCTGGCAGCCATCTTGTGCAGTGGCGCTGGGCTGGTGGCCATCTTGTGCTGTGACTCTGGGTTGGCGACCCTCTTGTGCCGTGGCGTTGGGCTGGCGGCTATCTTGTGTGGAGACTCAGGCCTAGAGTCAGCCATCGTGTCTGGAGAGACAGGTGTGGCTGGGGTATACCATTGAGAACGATGGTGTAGATACCTGGTGAACCCCCAAATGTCCAGGATCTCCAGCCCCTTCATCTCCCACTCAGGCACAGAATCCCACACCGCTGGATCTGGGCATGATGGAGTCCTTCTGCCACGAACGTGCACACATACAGAGAGATCCAATAGCAGTGTTTAATAGGGAGAATCCAAAAATCGTAGTCCAGGCAGGCAAGAGGTCAATAATAACAAAAGCAGTCCAAAAACAAGAGCAAAACAAAAACAACAACTGCCTGCAGTTGGGTGACTATGGGGAAGTGAGAGCACTAGTGACTCCCAGGGATACACAGACCAGACACTGTGACAGTAGCCCTCCCTCTAAGGAGCAGCTACCAGATGCTCCTCAGAACACAAAAACATGGACAGGTGAAAATGATGAAAGTGGAAGAAGCTGAGTGCAATTGACAGGTGTGCAATTAACAGTGATGAATCGGACAAAGGCTTGTGGGAAATGTAGTGCCTGCAGTGGGGTGACTATGGGGAAGTGAGACCACTAGTGGACACCCAGGGATACACAGACCAGACACTGTGACACATGTGCATTATTTTGGGAGATTTTCAGAGAGTCTCTCTGCAGGTTAAGTTGTTGCACCAGCAGATGGTGATAAGTGACTTTGTCAAGTGTCTTTATGAGTGAGTCATTGAATTGTTCACTTAAACAATTCATTCAAAACACCTATACCCTCATTCCCTATCGCCTACATTACTTCACTGGTATAGTCGACTGAATGAGTGACAATAAACGTGGACCAATTTAGACACTGAGTGTGCTAAAAGTGCTGTGGATGCCATACTCTAGCGAGACTTCATAAATCATTCAGCGTGACACACAGTACATGAATTCTTGAGTGACTGAGTGTACATTGGTTATACACTCGTTATCGCAGTGCATTGTAGGAGTAAAGCCTACAAAAGGAGTTAATAACTTATACATTAACTTCTTGTTTATTGAACTAATACAAGCAACATCTCTATTGGAATGGTTCGCTGAAACTCTCTGTGAGTCTGTATTCTATTTTTCCTGCTTTTGGAACTATTTTGTTGACAAAACAAAATGAAACAAAACAGATAGTAATTTTATCATAGGTACTTGATGTAGAGTACTGCAGGGATTGTGTATTTTGTTGGCAAGAAACTGAAATGGTTAGCATTTTAACACTTCCGGTTCCATCTTTCTGAAGTCAATTACTTTTTTGGTTAAATGCCTGAAATTAGATCTGTGGTTAACTCATACTCAATATATGTTATGTTTTATTTGTAAATTTTTATTTGTCTTGAAAACAGCTATTGTAAAAAAAAAAAAAAAAAAGTTAAATGGTACATAGGTTGCCAGGTTGAACAGGTAAAGCCATCTAGGTTGTGTTCATTTGTGAAGATTATCATGATAAACAAAATGTTTAAAAAATGTTTTAAAATCACAGAGCTTATTGTCTGCAGGTTTTTCTCAAGGAAACCAGTGTGATGCTAACTTTCTGTATAAAAATACTGTACATCATCACTGCAGCACTCTTCTGGTTTGCAGAGCTGTTTAACATCACACTTGCAATTTTGCTGTTGTACTTACAAAATCTGATTTTAATTTCACCTTCAAAGAATATAGCCTACTGTACAAAAAACAAAAAAAAAATGAAATACTTGTGATTTCACTGAGTGTGTGTACTGGAGCGCTTGAGTAATCTTGTGTTAGAGCAGATGTGTGAGAGCCAGTTGCCTGAAGTGTCCCCTCTAGATGATCAGAGCTGTGGAGGCCAGATAATGGCATAAGGGGATTTGTAATTTGGGCCAAGTTCTTAACTCTCCTAAAAGCCTTGTGTGATGTTGGCAGAAAGGGTTGATTTAAGTAAAGGCTCTAATTATAGCCGTGAGTAATATAATTGTAGATATGCCACATTCTCTGTCAGCTTTTATTTTTTATGATCAAAGATTAACAAGATTTTTCACAGTACCTGCAATAAAGTATGTCTAAGACATTGCTTAGACTTTTCAAGGTTCGTTTGATGGGTATTGATCTAAACACTAAAACATTTTTTTATTTTTTTTATTTTACATTTACATTAAAGTAATAGCTCAACCAAAAATGATAATTTGTGGAAAATGTTGTGGGTTATCCAAGATGGAGTCTGTTTCTCTTTATCAGAACAGGACATTCTAAAACGCTTAATGTGAAAAATGCTTAAAGTGACTTAATGTACTAATACAGTGATATTAACAGACCAAACTCACTAAACATCATACTAATAAAGTATACTATCTACAAAAAATCAGATGAGCCATGAATATGAATGCGTTTTCTTATAATGATTTTCTATGGGAGGTAAAGGCTTAACGTGTTATTAAATGCGTTGCTTTTATATTCAGGGCTTATCTGATTTTTTTTATAGATAGTATACTTTATTATTATGATGTTTAGTGAGTTTGGTTTTATAAAATCACTGTCTTAGTACATTAAGCCACGTTAAGCGTTTTCTTCTAATGGTTTTCTATGGGAGGAAAAGGCTTAGCGTGTTATTAAACGCATTGCTTTCATATTCAGGGCTCATCTGATTTTTTGTAGATAGTATACTTTATTAGTATGATGTTTAGTGAATTTGGTCTTTTAATATCACTGTCTTAGTACATTAAACCATGTTTATGTTAAAGCCATTTATTTTGCGTTTTTCACGTTAAGCATTTTAAAATCTCCCATCAGAACAGATTTGGAGAAATAGCATTACATCACTTGCTCACCAATGGTTCCTCTGCAGTGAATGGGTGCCATCAGAATGAGAGTCCAAACAACTGATAAAAACATCACAATAATCCACAAGTAATCCACACCACGCCACTCCATCAATTAATGTCTTCTGAAGGCAAAAGTTGCATGTTTATTAGAAATAAATTAATTATTTTTAAGATGTTCTTAACTTCAAACTCTTGCTTCCTCTATCCATTAGGGATGTAACGATTCACTCAACTCATGATTCAATTTGATTCATCATACAGATTTCACAATATGATTTTCTCACGATTCTTTTTAAACAAAATTACATTTAAGACAAATTATAAATGAAAAGGTGTCCTTTTATTATTTCTTGGACAAATTGATGCACATTTCTTTCTGAAACAGAAATATGTCAAATAACAAAACTAAATTGACATTTTAAAACAAACCCCAAATCAAATCAAATAAATAAGACAAAAAAAATTCTCTACATATAAACAAAGGCCACCTATGCTTTTTCCATTCAAAATCAGAGACAACCATTGCATTTGAATCACAACCCAAAAAAAGATGCTGAATACATGCAGCATGAGCAGTTTTTAAAATCTAAATGAAATTGTATAATTTGACATTTTTAAACAAAAACAGAATGCTCTGACTTTAGTTTTGTGAAACTATACTAGATAAAACATTTGCACGAAACAAAAAGCAGAAGCTCTGAACGAGATGCAGACTCACTCTCTGACAGCAGGAGATGCTTATGGAACAACAGTGATACAATGTTTCTTTGGTTATTGCTGTAAAGAAAGCAGCGCAGAGCTTCTGAACGCTGCTTTAATATCAAAGTCCCTTTAAGGCAAGTCATTTCACTTGGCGGCCATCTTTGAAATGCCTCTCTGGTAATGCAAGTGCAACTCTTATCTTTCTAAATGGGGCAACATCGAATTCTCCAAAACTGTTCATCCAGATTATGATTTAATTTCAAATTTGAAATCACCAATTAATTCCGACAATAGTTGTGTAATAAATGTTGTTTCTTATGCCACAATAGCATTTTCTTTTTTTTTCTTTTTTTAAGTGTATTATACGTGTAGACCAGCCAGCGTGCATGCGCAGTCTCAGAACGCTGATTCCCTTACGAAAATTAACCATGGTTTTACTACAAATAAAACGAAAACCATGGTTACTATAGTTAAACCATGTTTACCACAAATTAACCATGGTTTTGCTATATTAACCATAGTTTAACTGAGATACATTTATATAAACTCCTGCCCCCAAACGTATCTCCATTCGTTTAACATCTCAACTGATTTGAATCATCACGTACCTGTATTTGTATTGATTTTCAACCGGCTCGTGGTGCATCGTTACATCCCTACTATCCATGTTATTGCTTTCTCCAGTGAAAAAGTTATCTCGTCTGAATCAGGAGAGAAATATGCAGAGATCAAGCACTGTTTACAAGCGATAACGGTCTAAAACAGTTCTTAAGAAAAAAGTCAGTGAATTTTAATATGAGAACAGAGGATGGACTTTTTCGAAAGAGGAAGTGTTATTACTGATTATGGAATCCTGTTTTGGCAGTTAATACACCTTACAGTTACTCAATACAGTTAAAACGTTAAAACGAGATGTTAATTGATGTACAGGAGTGGTGTGAATTACTTGTGGATTGCTGTGATGTTTTTATCCGCTGTTTGGTCTCTCATTCTGATGGCACCCATTTAACTGGAATTGGTAAGCAAGTGATGTAATGCAAAGTTTTCTCCAAATCTGTTTTCATGAAGAAGCAAACTAATTTACCTGACACACAGCTAGGAAATGTTGCTGAACATGGCTGCTTTAGTCTGGCTAACTCTTTCTAACTCTTCTCATCTTGTCTTTTGATTTCAGGACACAGAGGATCAAGTCTGGACAAAGACGGCATTCTATTTATCCTCAATTGAATGTGAGCTCTCGCTGACCTCCAAATATTTAAAATGGGGTTGTCATGGAAACTGCTGGTGCTGCAATTATTCATAGGATGCCTTTCAGGTAGGCATCCTAATAACCTCCTCAATAGACTTTCCTGTCTGTTTCTTTGGCATACATTTGTCCTTGTCATTTACTATTATGGGCAGACCTCTCATTCAGGGATGTCTCTTATCTTCTGGAACCAATTAAAGGTTTCAATTTGTTTGTGAAAGCTAAAGCCATCCAACTCTTCCGGATGGGCGCAGTGGTGAGATGAGCAAAGACACAATATGTGTGACAGTCATGCCATGGGGTGGCGGTTTTATATTAAGCAATATGTATTACATCATATAAAGAAGGAAGAATAGGTGCTTTTGCATTTATGGCAGCGGTAAGGAGGTGTTCTCCGTGGCAACACTTTATTCCTTTCTGGAATTATGGGATTCGATGCTTAGGCTTTATACTCATCCATCTTGGGTAGAATATACATTAGACATATTTCCATCGTCACTGGACTATGCCTCTTATACTCAGAGCATTATACCATGGCGGCAGACTTCTTGATTTAAAGGCCACACTGCTTTGTGTCAAAGTTGGAGAAAAGAGGTGATAGTATGTAATTTAACCAGCCCTTTGAAAGACATGAAAAGGTTAATTTGCAAATGAATCTACCAGCCATTATTTTATTGGAGAGCACAATTTATGTTCTCATTTAGCCTAGTGGAAGCACAAAAGCCCCTTTATTGATCTCTTTTTGATGAAGCAGTTACATTGTCTTTCAGTCACTGGGAGGGTAAGACTTAATCCTCTCACTTTTAAGTCTTTGATTTAAAAAGGCTGTTTGCTCTTTTGCATGATCCCTGTGAGGGAACTCCTGCTGTGAGGGATTTTTGAAAGCACTCTTTTCTCCGCTACCAGGTTGTGTTATGTTGTGGAATTATTCTGAAAAAGAGGTTCAGTTCATTATAACAGTAGCCTGGTGTGTTCACCCAATAGCGGGGCATGTTGTCACACTATTATGTTTAGGTTAAGACATCATAACGCATTTTATAGTTGACTCTTGTCTGCATGTATGCAAACTAGGTTTGAAAAACATACAGCTCACTGCTAGAGAACACATATGTTTGACATTTGATTGAAAACCTTTTAGTTACTGAGCTATAGCCCTTGTGACAACTAGCCCTACTCCTCTTTATTTAAACAATACTAAGTAGTACATAGTGTAGAGAAAGGAAAAACACAAGTAGTAAAGTATGCTCTAATGAATACTGAAATACATTTCATTAAATGTCAGTTTTATATTTTTCAGTCTGTTCAAAGACACTTCTGCCAGTGGTGTTCATGATTTAAAAAAAAACATTAATAAACGTTAATTGTCAATAATTGATACTGATAAAAGAAGATCTTGCAGGATTATGAAATGGTAATGTTATTCATCCACTCCAAACTAATACTAATTACATTAACAGCAAACCCACTAGAAATGATTATGTGTGATTTAATTGCCAGCACTCTATACACTCTTGAAAGTAAAAAAATAATAATAAAATAATACAAATGTATTCTAGATGTTAAAATAACTGCATTCATTTGCTTTGTCTTTTTGAAAGTTGACTAAAAACCAGTGAACAGTTACACCAGTTAAACAGTTTGTTTCATTTCTGTCTTTTGAGCATATGGCGGCAGGTAATTGCAACTGCAGTAGAATATAATAGGCGCAGGATATAATTGTGCTTGATTAAATGTGCTTTGATTGGGGAGTAGAGACACAAAACACAAACTACACAATCAAGGGAAAGTACTAACACATCCAATTGTTGGTTAATTCAGCTTCAATTCAAAATAGGCACAAGTTTTGTTTCTCAAAAGCTGCTAACTGAATTAGATTGTTAATGATTTTTACTCAATTTTGGGAAGCTAATTCCCTTTAATTTTTATCTGGGATCAGATATATTAAAGAGTGTCAGGAAGATAATGATGCAGGTGAAGGGAAATCTCGACTCCACAGCTCTACATTACATAAAAACATATGTCAAAGCTCTTACAAATTAAAATCATAGTGAAACCATATACAAAAATATGTATTAGATAACAGAGGACCCTAAGAAGTACACTCCAGCATTCATTTTAAAAGTGTACTTAATAAAAATAAATTAAAAATGGCTTTGAAAAAATACACTGAATATAATGTTCAAAGCACTTAACTTTAGAGTGCTTAAGTAGGTCTTGGGACTAAGTGCATTCTTATATGAAATATCATAATTACTTTTATTGTTTTTGCATAATGCACTGACCAGCATTTATGGTAAACTAAAATATACTTTTTTTTTCTATCAAAATTTGTATGGCATGCAAATATATATTTGTACACTAATTACATTCTAAATGCTAAAGTTTGAATTAAGTACATTGTAAATAGGCTACAGTATATTATCTTTAAATGTAATGTTGAATATCACTATTATTAATTAAATCAAGTACTTTACATGTGTTTTAGTATTTTAGTCAACAACAAAAATTTAAAATTTGCTTTGCCGTTTAACTTAATTTGACGTTTTTAAAAAGCACATTTTTGTAAAAGTGTACTTAAGTGTGTTAAGAAAGTCATGAAAGTGAACTCTAAGTACACCTAAGAGCCATTTTATTAAATTAATATCTCAATAATAATCTGCAAGTACATTTTTTAAAGAATACTTGATATGATGGTTAGGTTATACTTATGATCCACGATGGTACAGTACAATGTTGCCTAAGAGCAACAGCTGGATATGAAATGTTACTTTTTATTAAATAGGAGATGTGTAATACATTATAAACTCGATACTTTTTTAGCTGGAAAAACATCACAAATACTGTTTTCCTCATTGATATCATATTCCGTATCATACAGGCTTAAGATTTGATGTACACTACAACTGCACATTGAATAAAGTTTAGCGCACTTCTTTTTGACAAGGGTATGTATTTAAACAATCATTACATTTTATTTTTGACTGTTTTTGACACATAATTGATACATTATTTGTCTTTCAGGGACAGCATTGAAGAACATTTTTTTAATTTGAAAAAGACCAAATTCATAAATACACTTATATTTATACATATAAATATGCAGCATAATTGATCCATTGTGATATATTTCTTTAACTTCCTTCAAGTCTGTTACAGTTAGCAGCAAAGTTAACCAAATTAGCTGCATTTAATTCATGGTTCTCTACACTTCAGGGCTCGTTGCTTGTGCACGTATGTGTGTGTGTATTTGTTTGCGTGGGTGAGTACAGGTGTGTATTTTAACTTACCAAGATTGGCTTTTTCATTTGATGAATAAAACCCTTGATTCAGAATCAAATGAATTGGAGGGCACACGGACACCTAAACCCTTTCCCTCCCTCCCTCCCTGTGCGCCCTGTCTGTTCCTGGATATTCATGCTGAGGTAAGCTGGTCGAATTCATTGGCTTGTCAGATGGTATTGAATTTGAGATTAGTTTTTATTTGGGCCTCCAAATTGCTCTTTGGCTTTTCCCTCCAGCTCTGGTGCTGCTCCAGGGGGCAACACTGCCATATACATTTCCCCCCTCAGGTAGAAAGAGAGAGAGAGAGAGAGAGAGAGAGAGAGAGAGAGACCTGCTTTCTCCAACTTCCTTCATAATGACCTCCCTTTTCACAAAGGTGGGCTTTTGTGTTGTAGTATTCTGCGCTGAAAAAGGGATAGATAATTTCTCAGCGACTGTGTGTCTCTTTGGACACCTGTGGTCTGTTGACAGAAATTGCAGCACCAGTAAAGCCCTAAAGCAAAATCTTCGCAACATAATATCAAACCGTAGGCAACAACATGGTTTCAGATTACTCCCCATCAATATTTTAATAACATATTGTAATATTTGCAGCATCACCAAAGCTTGTAATTACATGGTGTTTCTGAAATAGACAGTTCCGTCCTCGTATCCTCTGGCAAATATGAACTGTGATTGCAGCATTAATTCCTCGCATGATAGAAATTCACTCTCGGCTGCATTTCTCAGGTTTGCATCAGCTCCAAGCTTAACCTGACATTTTGAAATCTTTCCCACCCCTGTCTTTATTTACATACGCCTTATGTCTTTTGGTACCAGATTTTTGGTATGGATATCTCATTTAGCTGTTCTGTGGAAAATTGTTCATGTTGATTTTGAACAGCTTGATCGGATACAGACAGATGCTTTAGTGCAGTGTTAATACTGACGCCCACACTTGACGTGTTCCAGAGCCTTGATTATGAGAGCGCTCTTTGTTTAGCGTGAGTGAGTCACTTGATAATTAATGCGTTTTAGCCTTTGATAGCATCTCAGCGGGCTGACTTTCATGTCCATGTGCATCAGAAGATTGCATAAGAAGTTTTTGGCAGGTACATGTGGAACACACTATATCTACTAATCCCATGGGCGTCACTTTAGTTTAAAAAGTAGTCGGGTGGTGGGAGGTTATGAAGTCATTAATTTTTTTTTATTACAAATTAAAGGTAAATTCTAAGAAGTTCTCAAATATTTTCTTAAGAAAATCTTGGGGGTTAAAACTCACTGTTGACTCTCTCACTGATCAATGAAAAAGTGTGTTTTTGTGCTACTTGCAGATTAAAGGGATAGTTCACCCATAAATGAAAATTACCCCATGATTTACTTACTCTTAAAACATCCTAGGTGTATAAGACTTGCTTCTTTCAGACGAATACAATCAGAGTTGTATTAAAATAATGTCCTGCACCTTCCAAGCTTTATAATGGCAGTGAATGAGGAGTCCAGATTTTGAAGCCCATAAAAGTGCATCCATCCATCATAAAAATGTACTCCATACACCTCTGGGGGCTTAATAAAGGCCTCCTGAAGCAAATCAATGAATTTGTGTAAGAAAATATCCATTTTAACAAATGAGATAAGGACATTATTAAGGTTTTTTTTTTCAGTAGTATTTGCTCATTGTCAAGTCAAAAATCATTGAAACTATTGGGTGACCACCTGGTTATTGCTGTGTTGCAGAACAGCAGATATGATGTTGTGGGAGAATGTGGGACACGTGTGAGAGAGATAAAATTACTACTAGACTATGTCGAGTCAAGTCAAATCACCTTTATCAATATTTCACTTTATACAATACTGATTGTGTCAAAGCAGCTTTACAGTGTCAAACAGGAAAATAATTTGTCAATAATGCAAGAAGACAACAACAAAGTCATTTTTCCAGCTAAAGTCAGTTCACTGATGATTCAGTGATGTCATCATCCAGTTCAGATCTCTTCCAGTAGTGTCTGTGCAGTCAGTCAAGCGTACACAACTGAGCAAGCCAAAGGCAATAGTGGCAAGGAACCAAAACTCTAACGTTGACAGAAATGAAGAAAAAACCTTGGGAGAAACCAGGCTCACTCAGGGGTGGGGGGTGGTGGGGGGTATGGGCAGTTCTCCTCTGGCCGGATGAAAGAGACTTAGGTCCCTGCAGAACAAAAGTGGGCGTTTATCACCATGTGGGTGTTTTTAAACTGCTCGGTGTTTCTAAATCATGCAATCTAAATGATCCCCCTTACCCAACCCCACCCCTAAACCTAACGTCACTATTACGTCAACCAATCAGGTATCATGGTGTAAAAACACCCTGATCAGGTAACTCCCATTACTTTCCTGCAGAGACCTATACTTGAGATGAAACAAACACAACGTGGTTTATTTCCAGGCTACAACACAGATCAGGTTGTGCAGTGTCAGACTATGTCAATATTGATTTACAGTATTTGGAAAGCAACAACAATAAATTCTAGTTTAAGTGATGCAGTGCAATGAACTGATTAACAGTAGGTGACTAGTAGGTGAAATAACATTTTTAATCCTTTGTTAGACTATATATAACCTCTCACCCACACGGCCCTACCAGCTCTGAGGCAGACTCGAAGCCAGATCGCCAGCATTAATCTTTTGTTGCATCTAACAACATTTAGCATGATGTTCTTATCCAGCCTGTGTGTATAATAAACCTGGCTGCTGTAGCTGAACAGCCTTCACCTGGAGTTCACTTTTTTAGGTCTACGCTGATTCCTTTGCTCTGTGGTCATTGGCTGGAAAAAGAACCTCTCTACAGATTCATTGGTTGACAGCTGTGCAAACTGATTTTTTCATGTCAATAACACTACAAATACATTTTGTAAAATAAATAAATAAATAAATAAAACATTCCTGTGGACCCCTGGGGGTTCTTGAACCCTTGTTTTAATAGCACAAGTTGCTATTTTATTTATTTATTCAACATTTTACACTTAACTATATTGATCTAAGGCAACAATCAGAACTTGGGCATATCATTAGAAAACCTCCTTCCCTATCTTTTTTGCTCCTTATGAACTTTTAAATGTAATTAACTGATAACATGTAACATGTTTGCTGCTTATTATCACAGAACTGAATATGTCGCCTCTGTATTAGCTTTGGAAAAACATGTAAATTACATCTTTACTGAATTCTACTAATGGGGATGAGTTTATAATTTCGTTTTTAAGTTAAAAATATCACTGCATGTATGTCAGTAATTGTAGTAAGTGCTACAGATGTTTTGTTCAGCTGCACTCTTTTTTTTTGTAATAGCATCAGCACAGTCTGCACATTTTAATCTAAAAATAAAATCATACCAGAACTGACAATGGCAGGAGGCCGGGCTTTTGGAAATATGGATCAGCTAAACAGTGGAAAGCAATGTGGTAGCTAATGGGAAATCTGAGTCAATATTATGGTTGTGAAGTATCAATTTATCATTTGCTCTCACTCACGTCTTTTCATCTTCTCATGTTTCCTTTTGCATTTAAGAGTTAAAGCCCTTGTTGACAGTGAGATTGAAATTAGCCCTGGTGCAGTGTACAGTATTCCCCATTTAATAGATTTCAGACACCTCCGCTGAGAGCTCTTCTGTGCTCTATTATCACCCAGAATCACAATGAACCCCGCCTCTCCTTCATTAGTGAGATTCTAATTGAAGACTAGGTAGACCAATTTAGAGTTTCTGGCATGGAAAAAAAAACCTGTTAGTTCAGAATTTTCAGATGCATTAATTCAGTTTGCACCCCTCTGGAACTTGATATCTGCACAAAGTAAATAAACAACCAGCAGTATGTGCTTAACATGAACTAATTTCTCAAGAGGATGGTTTCCTCTAAAAAGTTAAAAAAGTACTTGGTGAGCCGTGACTGCTGCCTCAGATTGTATTGAAGAAAGAGATTTCTGTAGTGCGTCTGAATGCATCGGGGTCAGAAATTAACTTTTCAATATAAGGAAAAAACTGATTTGAAGAAATGTAGCATTACATCACTTGCTCACCAATGGATCATCTGCAGTGAATGGGTGCCGTCAGAATGAGAATGAGTCCAAACAGTTGATAGAAACAGTATCTCAGATATATGTATTTCAAATATTACAAAACACAAGTACATAGCAAATAAAGGCAATAACCTCCAGTGAAAAAGTCCATCAAAATCCATTTGTTTAAAACCATTTTGGACTATTTTTGCTTGTAAATAGTGCTTGTTATGTGCATGTTTCTCTCCTGATTCAGATGAACTGACTTTTTCACTGGACAAGAGGATATTATGAAAGGAGGACTCGTATGTTAGAAGCAACGGTTTGAAGTTAAAAATTCCTCAGTGGATTTTTTTATTATTATTTATTTTTTATTTTTGTATTGTTATTACAAACACAGCTTTTTTGCTTCACAAGGTGTTAATTGATGTACTGGAGACGTCTAAGGGTGGGTAAATGTTCATTTTGGGGTGAACTATTGGTATTGCCCATTGGTATTGATTAAATAGGGGAAGTTTTTTTTTTACTTTTGTATGGACAGTTTTTATAATTCCCTATTATATGTACCTGTGTTGTCTTTTAGGCAAAATTTTAAAATTTATCCAATTACTTTAATCATTCAGATTATTTTATTAACATCCACAAAAGCCATCTTCACACTTCAAATGTGGAACAGAACATTTGACAAAAATTATTGTTAATTATGGATCTTGATAAAATTATTAATGTTGATTAATAAAATATATATATTTTTAAATTGTTTGGGGAAATTGCATGTCATATTTAGGCTACACAGACAAAGACTAAGAACTGTATATAAATTAGTTTACTTGCTAGAAAATCTAGATGTGACACTGGTTACTTTAGTAGAATGAAAAAACTAAATTAACTACTAATATCTCTGCATAACATGTTTTCAAGGTTATGAAAGTCATGCAGTATCATTTAAATACCCCAAAATTATGTTTATCGACATTTTTTAAACAAAACATGGAGATTTTTTTTGGTGTATTGGGCACACTGCGTAACATTAGGCTCTATGTTGTGTTAATCTGCACACAATGAGTTTTAGATTATGCAAATTGCCTTCACCCTCGCATTAAAAACTCTCTATTCTGCTCATTGTTGGGTGGATGTCTCATCTTGCTGAAGGCCATTTGTGCTTAATAAGACAGGACAAGTGGTTTGCACTAACCATCAACATGTAATTACGAAGAATAATAAACCACAAAATTTCTAGACTTTTAAGTGTTTACACGATACACACAATTAAGCTACTTTACAGCAAGTTAGTGTCTTTGGTATGATGAAATCACATTAGCGAGCTTAATGGGTCACCATGTGCTTCTTGGAAACTGAATAAGCTCTTATTTCATCTGACTTGATTAGTCAAGATAAGTACTAGATGGTACTAGATAAGGAGTACACAGTAAGCTATTTAAAGAAATTTACTGTCTCAAATCAATAATTAAGCTCAAAAATTTTGTATTTTAACTTATGTGTTGCTCTTTTGGTGTTTGTGATCTCAGCATCTTGAACTTATCATAGCTAACATCCTGACAACAATATTTTCAAGTGTTGCACGCCAAATTTACTCTACCCACTTGACAGCTATTGAATGACAGCTAGGCTTTCATCCAATGAACAGACGGATCCCTTTCACAACAGCTTTGCTCTAAAAGGTAAGCAGTGCTAATTTTAGCATTGACTAACAGTGTATTTTTGTTCTTTTCCTCCTCACCTTTAGAAGGCAGTGGTCCTCTGAGGCCAGTATTCACCAAACAGCCAGGAAGTATTGTATTCCCTCTTCATCTTAATGAGCCCAGCAGGGAGGTCACTTTCAGCTGTGAAGCCCAGGGACATCCGCCCCCGTCCTACAGGTGAGATCCCAGTGTAACAGTGACAAGCTTTATTTGAACTTATTTTGTCAGTGGCAAAGACAAATAGACAATCAAAAATACCTGATTAACCTGTTCAGTCTAGGCTCGAGTTTGAGTGTAAGAATCTTGGAAATTCTCCTGAGCTCTCAGCACATGTTGGGTATTTCTAACATGAAGGGAACTCTTTTTCAAACCGCAAGGACACATTAATTTATCACAGAGGGAAGCTCTCCATTGCCGCCATTACAGAGAGCCCTTTATATTGTTGCTACAGTCCTTGATTTGACTCATCTTGAGTCAAAACCAATCTGAATAGTATCAGCTGGTTTGGCCTTTCTGTTTTATTTATTTATTTATTTTATTTTTTTATTTTATTTTTTTGTGGGAGTCCCATACTGAGTCTAATTGGATTTAATTTGTCTTTGAAAAACTGTTCTCTTCAGCCACTTATTTTCTGTGGCTGCGCTCTTTCTTTGACTCCCTCCTGTTTTTGTTTGATCTCTGTGAGTTTAATTGAACTTAATCTTATTTTAACTGCAGTATATGTATCAAACAAAATATTGGATGTTAAACAAGGTGGCAAAGTAATTTTAAGGCTTTTTTACAATGACCATAAAAGTATATATATATATATATATATATATATATATATATATATATATATATATATATATATATATATATGTTACAGGTCCCGGGCAGTCGGGAAGACTGTAAGCAGTAATCAACTTGACATTAAATGAGAGAGAGAGACAAGAATTAGTTGTTTCCTTAATGGTCCTCTTTGTTGTCTTTTAATACGCATACACATTTGTATTTCAGAGTCAGTAAGACTCTTTGAATCACAAAATTATTCAGAAACATGTTGGTAAAAAATAATACACACTGTATAGATCAAATAAACAATAAATAAATGAAAGCGACCTTACCCGAATGTACAGAAATGCCCTAATTCTTACTTCTGGTCTGAATTCAGGTAAGTATCTTAAGAAAACAACTTAAGTAAGTATTTCAGGTAAGTGATACATGAGTAAACTTTTCTATGACATACTGTAAGTGTCTTAAAATTATTAATAAAATAAATAATAACAAATTGTTTGAACATTAAAACATGTAAATTACAGTTTGGTATGACAATTAATTAATTTAACTAACCTTGACATTAAATGAGAGAGAGAGACAAGAATTAGTTGTTTCCTTAACGGTCCTCTTTGTTGTCTGAGGATGCGCTGCAATCGTCATGGTAACTCTACTCTCTCAACTGTCACCCAGAGTTCAGAAAATGCAGCTGAACTACATAGTGCAAACTCATCATATATTTAAGTAATTAAAATAAAACTTATATACATACATGTAAATAGAAAGTAATGTGTAAACATAAAAATGAAATATATATAAATAATTTAATTTGTGACCCAAACTATATGTAGGTGTGTATATATATATATACACACACATATAAACATACAGGTGCTGGTCATATATTTAGAATATCATCCGCAAGTTGATTTATTTCACTAACTCCTTTCAAAAAGTTAAATTTGTATATTGCATTAATTCATTACACACAGTCTGATTTATTTCAAATGTTTTTTTCTTTTAATTTTGATGATTATAACTGACAACTAAGGATAATCCCAAATTCAGTAT
Organism: Carassius carassius; assembly: GCF_963082965.1. NCBI lineage: Eukaryota > Metazoa > Chordata > Actinopteri > Cypriniformes > Cyprinidae > Carassius > Carassius carassius. The sequence goes on along the minus strand of NC_081800.1, from coordinate 8,604,381 downwards.
CTCAGAAAATTGGAATACTGTGAAAAGTTTCAATATTGAAGACCCCTAGTTCTGTAGGCTACACAATCATTGGGAAGACTGCTGACTTGACAGTTGTCCAAAAGACGACCGTTGACACCTTTGACAAGGACGGCAAGACACAAAAGGTCATTGCAAAGAGGCTGGCTGTTCACAGAGCTCTGTGTCCAAGCACATTAATAGAGAGGCGAAGGGAAGGAAAAGATGTGGTAGAAAAAAGTGTACAAGTAATAGGGATAACCGCACCATGGAGAGGATTGTGAAACAAAACCCATTCAAAAATGTGGGGGAGATTCACAAAGAGTGGACTGCAGCTGGAGTCAGTGCTTCAAGAACCACTACGCACAGACGTATGCAAGACATGGGTTTCAATGTCAATGTCACCTTTATTTATATAGCGCTTTAAACAAAATACATTGCGTCAAAGCAACTGAACAACATTCATTAGGAAAACAGTGTCAATAATGCAAAGATGATAGTTAAAGGCAGGTTTCAGCTGTCGCATTCCTTGTGTCAAGCCACTCTTGAACAACAGACAGCATCAGAAGTGTCTAAAGACAAAAAGGACTGGACTGCTGCTGAGTGGTCCAAAGTTATGTTCTCTGATGAAAGTAAATTTAGCATTTCCTTTGGAAATCAGGTTCCCAGAGTCTGGAGCAAGAGAGGAGAGGCATACAATCCATGTTGCTTGAGGTCCAGTGTAAAGTTTCCACAGTCAGTGATGGTTTGCCGTGCCATGTCATCTGCTGGTGTTGGTCCACTGGGTTTTCTGAGGTCCAATGTCAACGCAGCCGTATACCAGTAAGTTTTAGAGCACTTCATGCTTCCTGCTGCTCACCAACTTTATGGAGATGCAGATTTCATTTTCCAACAGGACTTGGCAACTGCACACAGTGCCAAAGCTACCAGTGCCTGGTTTAAGGACCATGGTATCCCTGTTCTTAATTGGCCAGCAAACTCGCCTGACCTTAACCCCACAGAAAATGTATGGGGTATTGTGAAGAGGAAGATGCGATATGCCAGACCCAACAATGCAGATGAGCTGAAGGCCAGTATCAGAGTAACCTGGGCTCTCATAACACCTGAGCAGTGCCACAGACTGATCGACTCCATGACACGCCGAATTGCTTCAGTAATTCAGGCAAGAGGAGCCCCAACTAAGCATTGAGTGCTGTACATGCTCTTCATGTTCATACTTTTCAACTTTTCATGTTCATACTTTTCAGTTGGCCAAGATTTCTAAAAATCCTTTCTTTGTATTGGTCTTAAAGGGTTAGTTCACCCAAAAAGGAAAATTATGTCATTAATAACTCCCTCATGTCGTTCCAAAGCTGTAAGACCTCTGTTCATCTTCGGAACACAAAGGCAATAAAAACATCATCAAAGTAGTCCATGTGACATCAGAGGGTCAGTTAGAATTTGTTGAAGCAGCGAAAATACATTTTGGTCCAAAAATAACAAAAACTATGACATTATTCAGCATTGTTTTCTCTTCCGGGTCTGTTGTGAGAGCTGTTTGGATGTTTCAAAAAATTCTAACGGACCCTCTGATGTCACATGGACTACTTTGAAGATGTTTTTCTTACCTTTCTGGACATGGAAAGTAGACCGTACACACAGCTTCAATGGAGGGACTGAGAGCTCTCGGACTAAATCTAAAATAGCTTAAACTGTGTTCCGAAGATGAACGGAGGTCTTAAGGGTTTGGAACGACATGAGGGTGAGTTATTAATGACATTTTAATATATGGGTGAACTAACCCTTTAAGTAATATTCACATTTTCTGAGATACTGAATTTGGGATGTGTAATGAATGAATATAATATACAAGTTTCACTTTTTGAATGGAATTAGTGAAATTAATCAACTTTTTCATGATATTCTAATTATATGAACCGCAAAGGAAATCTGCTGCGAACAGAGAGATTCGCGCTGGTGCATTATTTTAATGTGCTTTCGCGTTACAATAACGCGCTCTCGCTGCTGCTTTTGCACCACTAACACATACTGTATACACACTGCTAACGGAGTACATGTGAACCTGTATAATGTATAACAAATCTATTTCAACACCTGAGGCACCGCATGGCAAAAAAGAAAAAAAAGTCCCTGGACACGGTATTTATTTATTTATATTAATATTTATTTGGGTGGGGTTTGGGGGCAGTAAAAGCTTTTAATGTTATAAAAGACTTCCATTACAAATAAATGCTGTTCTTTCGAACTTTCTATTCTTCATAGATTTCTGTTCTATTTTGAACACTGATAATGACATTTAGCTTTGCATCACAGGAGTAAATTACATGTTACTATATATGTAAAATATAATTACTAAGCAGTTCTTTTAAATGTTAGTAATTTCACAATATTATTGTTTTTGCTTTATTATAAATGAAATAAATGAAAATTAAAATGAAAGGCTTTAATAAGAGCGTAGTCAAACAGGCATGGTCAACAACAGCAAACAACGATGGCAGTGGCAAGGCAAAAGAGTAATCTAGAGAATCCGGCAATGGTCAGGGCAGGCAGCAAGACCATCATAAACAAGAAAACAGTCCAGGAATCAAAGCACAAAGGCAAGGAAACAGAGAAACTAGCATCATGGAATCTTAGAAACCACAGGAGAGCAATACAACATTCAGTCACCAGCGAAGACAGAGAGTGTGTGTGTGCTATTGTTATAGCCCTACTAATGTGAGACAGGTGTGAACTGATAATGAGATATGATGAGAGACAGGCGATGCACTTGATGATTCTGGGCAAAGGATTATCAGAAATTGAGTCCCGAGTGAATGGCAAGGTACAGAATAGAGTGCCCTCTAGAGCTCATGGGCACTCCAGATTGAGATTTATTACAGGGTAAGTGGCCATAAGAAATGACCTTCTTAGCTGTAACAGGATAGGCAGAGAATTCACAGACAGCCTCCATAGCCGTGACAGGACAGACAGAAAGTTCAAAGACAGCCTCCATAGACGTGACAGGACAGACTGAGGGTTCAGAAACAGCCTCCTTAGCCATAATAGGACAGGCAAAGAGTTTACAGACGGCATCCATAGCTGTGACAGGACAGGAAGAGTTTACAGATGGCCTCCATAGAGGTGACAGGACAGGCAGAGAGTTCACAGATGACCTTCTTGGTTATGACAGGGCAAACGGAGAGTTCAGGAGAGTCCTCTTTGACTGGGACTGCATTGAGTGAAATCAGAGGCTTAGCAAACGTAATAGGCAGGGCTGAGAATTCATGATTGGCTTCTAAGGCTGAGACTGGTATAACAGGGCATTCACTGATGGTCTCCATGACCTCGTCAGTACAGACAAAAAGGGTTCATCAGTGGGCACCCCTGTCTTAAGAGGAGCTGAAGCAAACACCCTTGCCAACTCTGGAGTTTCTGCAGGGGATGCTGGGACCTCTGGAGGTTATACAGCAGTAGCAACATGAGCATCTACAGACACAGATAGTTCAGAAACGGCATTTGTGGCCATAATGAAGGCATCAGGTAACAGGGAGAGTTCGATAATAGTGTCCGTGGAAGAGTCAGAGGTGACAGGGAACATCATGAGCTCGAGAACAAGTCCTGCTTTTGTCAGAAGAGGTTCTGCAATGGAAGTTGCCACCTTGGAAGGAACAGGAGCGAACTCTTGGACAGTTTCAAGGACTGGAGTGAACTCTGGGGCAAACTCTGCAACTAAAGTCATCTTTGTACTGTGCTCAGGGGCTGAAGGCCTCAATAGACTAAGGTCAAAATTTTTGTCATTCTGTTCAGCTGATAAATTTGTAAAACTGAAATTCTTTCAGCATTAGTAAGCATAGTAAGCCAGTTTATTTATTTATTTATTTATTTATTTATTTATTTATTTATTATTTCTTAAAGGGCATCGTTGAGTTTGAGTGACAGGTAGAGCTAACAGTGGGCTGTTCATGCAAACACAGTATCTCTCCCAAGTACCATGCATTAACTTGTGCAGCAAGGTACAGATTTCTATCAATATGGAAAGGTCATAGACGTGGCCTTTAGTGTATGGTGGGGAAACGTATCATCATAGTATCTTCAGTTTTTTGTGCGTTATATTGATTTCCATTGTGCATATAATCAGACAGGTAATTGATGTGGATCATGTCTTTCTCCACATTATAAAACCAGATGGCCATTATAGTGCCCTTCTCTGTTTTCTCCAGTCCGTCAATTAAAATGGTCCTTATTTGCTGAGGGATTCACACAACAGACTCATTTGTTCTCATTTGTATGCCACATTGACAGAGAGGTCTGTTTTTTTCAGTGATTACAATTTAATAATGAGATAAGGCAGTGATTACATTTCCTAAATGTATTGATTAATTGTGTGATGACGTAAAGACGAGACTTTTCTATGTGCGTCTCTTGGGTTTTGTGGTTTCTGAAATCATGGGGTGACTGGTATGGGCCATCGATCTGTTGTTAAAGTCCTGTCTTTCTACTTAATGGCTTTCTACTTTGTTATTGCTGGTGTTTTTGTCATGTGGCACTCACTGTATGTCCATGCTCAGAACTATAGTATTATTTTTAAATAGACTAAAATAATTTTATTTTATTTTGGATTTTGTTCATGTTTGACTAATGTTGATTATGACAAATAATAATAAACGATAAAATACAATTTTTTAATTATTCTTATGTAATGTCTTTGCTAGAAAATCATAAAAGTTATGGAGTTGCAAAACTTTCAGACATCTTGAATGAATGAATAACAAAACATGATTCGAAATATAAAATATCTAATTTCTAATTTTCTAGCTAGATTGTTATTTTAGCATTATTTATATTCAATTACAATATTTATTAATAATTTGAATTAACATTTATTTCTATATTTTCCGTTTTCGTTTTTAGTTCAGGTTTTAGTAATTTTAGCTTTAGTTTTTTTTTCAGTTTAGTTTTATACTTCAATTTAAACTTTATTTATTTCATTATTTCAGTTAGTTCCCAAGACAACATTTCTAATTTGTAATTTTTTTGGCTTTAATTTATTTTAATTTTGCTTTATTTCAATTAACAATAACAGTTTTTAGTAGACTTAGTTAAACAACACTGCTTTAGATGGACAGTCAGAATTTCTTTTCACTGACCATTTTTTAAAGATTCAGATCTTATTTTGTATTCTATATGTGCAAAGTCCCATGTACAATATATTACAAATAACAAACAAATGTATTTCACTATGTTTCAATTTGAATGAAGAGAAAAATATCTTCTAGTATGCCAGAATCTCCTTTCACTCTCTGCTAACTATGCCTGTATTTTATAGGTGGAAAATTAATGACAGCTTCATTCCCCCTCAACCTGGCTCTCGATACAGCATCTCAGGAGGAACCCTTCGAATCAGCCAGCTCAATAAGGAAGAGGATGCTGGTATCTACCAGTGTCTGGCCTCCAACTCGTTCGGGACTATTCTCAGCAGAGAAGCAAGTCTTCACATTGCTTGTGAGTCTGTTTAAATCATTTCTCATATGAAAAACTCAAGCACTTGAAAGTATGAGTGTCTATAGATCTAAACCTGAGATCAGTGATGCTTGGTTAGTCTTTTCCACATCATTTGAGGTGGTTTTAGTGGTTTTTCATGACACCTTTGTGAAATTGTACTTCAAAGTGGATACATATGCAGTGCATTGGCTCAGAATGTAGTCTGAGTTAATATTGCGGACTGCACTGCATACAGCAGATGATCCATATTGCATAAAAATGACTCATTAATGATGACTCAAATTAACCATAAACTAAATGGTTTATATTTCTTGAATTAAAAAGCATTTGCTCTGTATCTTATGGTAAAAAGCTCAAGTCATGATGAATCACATTTTCCTTGGTCTTCTTAGTTAAAATAACCATTAATGAAAGCTAAACATATTTTTCTGAACTTCTACCACTTTCTAAAAAGTTTCAAAACATTTTGTGATCAGATAAATCAAACCCCATTTAGAAGTAGTCAAAATGCATGTAAACACACTGACTTTTAGTATAAATGCTAAATCTGCCTTACATTTTAAAATAATCTAATCTAATCTGTTTAACATTTCAAAATATATTATCATACACAATAAGCGTAGCTATAGTGAGCATCATAAGAGATTTCTTTCAAAAACATTGAAAAAGCATCTCAGAGACCCATACCTTTAAATGATAGTGTAGTTCCAGACTAAACTAATAGATTAAATATCTCAACAAATTAGAATACTTCATAAGACCAATAAAAAAATAGATTTTTTTTTTAGTGAATTGTTGGCCTTCTGGAAAGTATGTTCATTTACTGTACATGTACTCAATACTTGTTAGGTGCTCCTAATGCTTCAATTACTGCCTCAATTCAGCGTGGCATGGAGGTGATCAGTTTGTGGCAGTGCTGAGTTGGTATGGAAGCCCAAGTTTCTTTGACAGTGGCCTTCAGCTCATCTGCATTTTTTGGTATCTTGTTTCTCATCTTCCTCTTGACAATACCCCATAGATTCTGTACGGGGTTCAGGTCTGGTGAGTTTGCTGGCCAGTCAATCACACCAACACCATGGACATTTAACCAACTTTTTGGTGCTTTTGGCAGTGTGGGCAGGTGGCAAATCCTGCTGGAAAATGAAATCAGCATTTTCAAAAAGCTGGACAGCAGAAGGAAGCATGACATGCTCCAAAATGTCTTGGTAAATGGGTACAGTGACTTTGGTTTAAAAAAAACACTGGACTTGGGCTATGAGTTTCTGCAACCTTCCTCCAGACTCTTGGACCCTGGTTTTACAAATGAAATATAAAACGTGCTCTCATCTGAAAAGAGGACTTTGAATGTCATGGACTTTGAATGCCAGTTCTTCTTCTCCTTGGCCCAGGTAAGATGTCTCTGACATTGTCTGTGGTTCAGGAGTGGCTTAACAAGACGAATACCACAACTTTAGCCAAATTCCTTGACACATCTGTATGCCTTGAACCCAGCCTCAGTCCAATCTTTGTGAAGTTCACTCAAATTCTTGAATCAATTTTGTTTGACAATCCTCATAAGGCTGTGAGAATGGTTGTGCATCTTTTTCTTTCACACTTTTTCCTTCCACTCAACTTTCTGTTAACATGCTTGGATACAGCACTCTGTGAACTGCCAGCTTCTTTGGCAATGAATGGGTTGAGCACGATGAAATGAAATTCAGAGCACAAATTCTGAGTATGGATCACCATTCTTGGCTGAATGTCAGGTCACTGAATGTCACATCACTTGTGGTTTACCCTCGCTGTGAAGGGTGTCAATGATTGTCTTCTGGACAACTGTCAGATCAGAAGTCTTCCCCATGATTGTGTAGCCTAGTGAACCAAACTGAGAGACTATTTTGAAGGCTCAGGAATCCTTTGCATGTGTTTTGAGTTGATTAGCTGATTGGCATGTAACCATATTTTAATTTGTTGAGATGGTTTGTTTTTGTTAAATGTGAGCCAAAATCATCACAATTAAAAGTACCAAAGACTTTCGGTCTGTGTGCATTTAATTTATTTAATGCACAAGTTTCACAATTTGAGTTGAATTACTGAAATAAATGAACTTTTCCATGACATTGTAATTTATTGAGATGCACCTGTATAGAAATTGTATGATAAGATTCATTAGTAAAAGCAAGCAGAGCAAAAGTTTGTTTTATTGTATCGAATTTCGAGTGTCCAGACATCATGATCCACGTCATATTCATATAAACTGATGAGATCTTAGCAGGGCTTCTGAAACATTTTTGTGAAAAGCAATGTAAAATCAGTTCTGCATTTTGTACACAGAATTCTAACCTCAAAACTAACAAAAGCTACTTCGATTTGTGCACAAGAGTGAATGTACTTTTTTATTTTGTGTATAACAGAAAACACTTTTCATGAACAAAATGAAATGAGGATGTCACAAAATGCCTTTGTCCACCAAACACAGAATATCTGAATGAGATACATAATATATTTTGTTCACGAAAGAGCAAACACAATGCACATTTTGTTTGTAATTCCTTCTATCCAAGATAGTAGTAGCCTAAGAGTTGCCAAGGGTTATATTGGGCCAGAATGGCTATCTGCCACCTTTTAAAAGTAGGAAAAATACTGGGTGCCTGGGAACTGTGTGTGCAGGGCATTTAGGATTCCCCAACCTCCAAAATCTCAGCTCAGCCTCAGATGACGGTATATCTACATTAAATAACACACCGAAGTTGCTGTTATGGTTTAATTATATATATATATATATAGATGTGCAGATTGTGGCTTCCTTTTGCTGGATTACTTTGCACATGCTCCAGATGCAGTATTTGTGCTAATCTAGAATGTTCTAATAGCCATTAATGTTATCTTAATTAGATATTTTAAGCACTCTTAGACACTTGGTGCAGTGTAGCCATTCTTATTTCGCCTAATCGTGTTGATCTTTTGTGTTTTCAGCTTCATTTGGTTTGACATCTGTATCTATGGTTGCTAGCAAGCTTTGGTTGTTAAAATGCTTCACAAGCTGATGATTCCCTGGTGAATCTGCTTAATAATTTGAGACACAAATGTTTGCATCTGCATATCTTATTATGGTACACTAGTACTCTTATAATTCATTTTGTCATGATCGTTCATGCACAACCTGAGAATGCATTGAGGAAAAACTCAAGGCAAGAGAGGGAGATTATATGGTACAGTAGAAAATGCTTTTGTGGACCATTTTTAAATCATTATAAGCTTATGGTGGAAATGGAAGGCTATGGCGTTTGAGCCACAGCGATCCATGCTTTCTACATTACAACTGCTCTAAATGTTAAATGTAGATGTTTACTTGAGGAATATACATTTTAAGACTGATAAATCTAAAACTAAAACATTAAAGTGTTAAATCACTTAAGCTGCAGTGCATTTCCACAGCTACTCTAGAGACAATCTCCTGCATGGGCCACCATAGCTCATTGACTCAATATATATATATATATAATTTTTTTTTTTTTTTTTTTTTTTTTTTTTTTGGTGTCTGGAAACAGCAGAGGAAAATCTGTGAAGGACTAAAGCTTCTTCAGGGTGCAGATATAAATTCTGGTTGTTTTAAAATATTTTTTGCATGCCCAATCTTCAGTATAACAAATTTTAATTTGGAAATGGTGTCAACTTGAGTGACATACATTGAAACATATATTACTTAATAATTTACTTAATTTTTTTTTTTTTCAATTTACTTACATTTCACAAAATATTTAAGTAACATTGTGAAATACTGAATAGTATTTTCTGTATTTATTTTTTTACTTATTCACACTAAAAAAAAAACGGAAATTGGTAATAAACTTATTAATTTCACAGAAACTGCCAGCAACACACTGAATTACATCTGAAATGTTGAAGTACAAAGACTCAAATAGTATATTCTCTTGTAAAACATACAATGATAATATTTGTTTTAATTATTTATTTATTTATTTTTCATAATGTTCAAATAATGTGGTGATCCATAAAATACCTTTAATGATTTAAGATTATTAGCTTACTGTTATTGGCCAGAATTTTTATATCAGTACATCTTCAGTTACCTAAGATGTTTCATATGTCAGTGCACTGGAACCTTAGAGACAACTTTGAAACATTTCCAATGAATGTTTTAGAGTTCCTGTGAAATCAGATTCTCTACTTTGAAACTGATTTAGCCATAGTCTATTTATAGTAAAGATTTGGCTTTTTTTTTTCTCGAGTAGTGCATTGAATGAGAGGCCTGAATAATAATCAAAAGAGATACTTCTCCTGCTGCATATTTTTCAGTATGCCTAAGGCTGGTTTAATCTGAAGATTATGGCTCTTATAAATGACTATGAATGTTTAAACCAAAAAATGGCCTCCTGTGGCCAAGAACTATGTTCCCAAATTTGCTTATTTTATTGCGGTATAAGTAGAATTTGTTTTTCTTATGCATTAGAACGCTTTTAGATCATTTTGTAAGGTTTTAAAAGAGATATAACCTCAAAGTTAACTATGCACATTTATTAGATGATTTATTTATACTATCCAAAAATAATTTCCTATCCTGATAACTGTAACTGAAACATCCCATCAGCAGCACTGGCCTCTGTCTGTGTACTGTTGATTTAATGCATTTCCAGAAGCATGCAAAGATAATCTTAAAGGGTTAGTTCACCCAAGAATAAAAATTCATCAGTCTTCTACTGACCCTCAAAGCATCCTAGGTGTATGTGACTTTCTTCTTTCAGAATAATCCAATCAAAGTTACATAAAAAAATTGTCCTTGCTCTTCCCAGTTTTTCAATGCGGGTAAACGGTTGTTGGTTGTCAACAGTTCAGAAGACATGAAATAAAGTTCGCGCATCTGTAATAAAACATTCCTAACTCCTAACTCCGGGGGGTTAATAAAGGCCCCCTGTAATGAATCCATGTGTTTTTGTAAGATAAATATCCAGATTTCAAACGTTATAAACACTTTTTTTCACATCTGTTGACTGTTTGGAACCGGAAGATGTGCAGGCGGAAGATGGAAGACGTATGCATCACTCACGCGCCTCTGGGAAATGTAGGAGCAAAGGAAACAAAGTCTCCTCTCGGCTTATTTCGAAATTCTATGACATTTTTCTTTACAAATCCTCGTTTTGTGCTTCTAATTCGTGACCAGCATTTTATTTTGTTCTCTCTCTGTGCTAGTCACCCACACAGAGCTAACAAACTATGAAATCTGCCTGCATGTCTTCCGGTTCTTAACAGTCAGCAGAAGTGAGTGTTTATTACATTTGAAATCTGGATTTTTATCTTACAAAATCGCATGGATTCACTACAGAGGGCATTTGTTCACCCCCCGGAGTCGTGTGAGGGATGTTTTATTACAAATGCGCGCACTTTATTTCACGTCTTCTGAACTGTTGACACCAAACACCCGCTTAACCCCATTGAAAGACTTAGAAGAGCAAGGACAATTTTTTACGTAACTTCGATTGGATTATTCTAAAAGAAGAAAGTCACATACACCTGGGATGCTTCGAGGATGGGTAGAAGATGGACAAATTTTCATTCTTGGGTTAACTAACCCTTTAAGATTTAACTTTACTTAAATATGTTTTTAATTTGTGCTGAATTGTTTTCTATTAAACCTATTTGAAATGTTGAAGGAATACTGTGGCACCTTTGACCGCTTGGTTTTCTCAAATTCATTGTTAACATATAATTATGGGGATGCTAGAAAAAGCATTTTCCTTCACCCTATCTTTTACAAGTCACAAATTCATTACTTTCAATACAATACGGTATTCAATCTCAGCAGCTTCACAAGGGCTTATGGTGTTTACTTTGCCGAGAGCAATGAATAGAACACAACGTATAGTTGATAACCGAGAAGCCAATTAGAGGCAGTGGAGTGTGTCTTTCTCTTGATGAATGCTTTATATGTACAGTATCGAAGAGCAGATGATTGTATTGCATATGTATAGAAGAGAGTTGTCGGTTTATTTATTTTGGCCTTATAGAAATGTCGTGTAAGGACTCTGTAATGAGATATTATGTGAACTGAAAAAATTGTCTACAGAACATTCTGGAAGAAAACCTTTCCTGATGTGGGTAGTTCAGAGGAACTTATGTGCAGAGCACAAAAAGTACCCCTCTCACAGACACATGCTTTAAAGCCTGATCAAACCCCTGCTTTGTGGATGGTGTCGAAATAGTTTGTATCATGGAGGCGTGTGGGGATTGTCGTGTTTTGAGTGGATGTGTTGTTCATGCATATTCTGTTTGAATTTGCCATTCTCTAGACACAACCCTCTCACTGAATTCAGTGCAGGTGAGGTAAACGCAACCTCCATCAACTTCAATTTTTGTTGCTGTCACAGAATAAAGTTAATGATTCACAAATGAAAGTATGCAGTTTATTTTATTTGTTGGTTTATTTTTCATTATTTTAAATCCTCGTGATTTTTAAAATCAATGAAGGAAAAAAGATGAGTTTATCTTTTTATTATAAATTTAATAATTTACGCAAAATTAAAAATTCTGCTTAACACAAAAGCAGAATTTAGGCATGATGTTAATGCTGCCCTTTATCATACAATGAAAGTGAATGAAGGTGACCATGGGACTGCCAAAACACTCACACACACACAATGACAATATGGAAATGGGCAGCATGAACATTCTGCTAAACATTTCCTTTAGTTTTCCGCAAAAGAAAGAAAGTCTGGAACATCATGAAGACAAGCAAACAATGAAATCTTTTTTTGTGTAAACCATTTTTGTTCTAGACTCCATGATATATTATTCTCTTTTTGTTTAAAACAGTACACAATGTCATTAAATTTAACTATTATTAAAGAGTACTCAAGATTAAATTGTTATGTATGACCAAGATTGCTCATTTCTGTCTTTTTTTCTTATATTTGACATTTTTCAACAGATCTGGAGGAGTTTAAAACCCAGAGGAGAAGTCCAGTGAGTGTCAGAGAGGGGCAAGGTGTGGTTCTTCTCTGTGGCCCTCCAGCGCATATGGGAGGTGAGGCATTTTATTGTCTATTTTTTGGCTGACTAATGAGTTTTTCAGTGGTCAATGGCAATCCTGAGAGAGAAACAAAAAGTTGGACATGGCAAATGAAATGACAAAATATATTACATGGCTCGTTGGAATACCTGATTCTGATTTGTAAGTTGTGAGATTTTTCAGTCTAAACCAGGGGCGATTCTTATTTTTATTTTAGCAGGGCTCAGCCTCCAATAAGGGTATGATTAAAAAAATATTATTTGACCATTAGGGTAGGGTTGTTTACTACTAACCTTATTGCAATCCACTATTCCATTGTATTCCCTGTATTTCATATATGGGAGTAGGAGTACTGACTGAGCCATATACAACACTGTAAAAAAAAAAAATATATATATATATATATATATTTTTTTTTTTTTTTTTTTAAATTTAGATGTGACCAGTCACTAGAAAATTGGGAATGTAGAATTTTTTTTTTTCCTTTTTTTTTTTTTTTACAATGAAGACTTCCTGATTCATTATTAGGACATTCATGTTTAGCCTTTGACAATACCACTGCTTTTTCTTATGAAATGTATGTGGACATTGGCAGACAATTAAAACAACATAAGGGTTCAATGACTGCAATGAATTTTGGGAACACAGTGGTATTGTGTGAGAGGCTGTCTATGTTCTATTCTTACCTGATTGTTGCTCATTTGAAGACCTACTCCCACACAACAAGAAAAAAAAAATGTATATCCATCTACAATTATATATATATATATATATATATATATATATATATATATATATATATATATATATATATATATATATATATATATATATAATTTTGTTTTAGCTTTTTAGCCTTTCTAATCAACAATATGGTTGGTTATACATCAAGCTGCACCCTGAAAATTTTATTTCAAATCATTTAACTAACCAGCTAATATTCATTAAGAATATCGACAAAACATGTATTAATGTAATTGTCTATTGGCGATATATTTATTCTGTTCTATATTTATTTATATTTATTAAAAATAACAACATGAATTATCAATTTGCCACTTCTATAAATCAACTATTTAAAAAATTACAAATCCCTTTACTCTTACTCTAATATATGTATCATGATACACTAATGATTCATTATCACTAAATACAAACAAAATAACTCCATGATGTTTCTCTCTCTGTGCCATTTAGTGCTTTCAGACAATGTGTGTCTTTATTTATTTCCATGCATGGCTGCATAATGTAATGCCGAAATACACAATAATATGTTTTAAATCTTAAAAAGTTAATTAAAATAAATCATGATCGTTTTCTAAAGTATGTTTTCATGGGTATTAATTGGTTCATTTTTGTTGGAAGAAAAAACCGAGGTGAACCTGAAGGTGAACGCAGCGAAGACATACAGTATTGGTATTGGATGAGAAACCGAACCATATATTGGTCCAGTAACATTATGCAAACTGCAATTACAAGAACTGCACCGATGCAGATGTCATATCATAGCAATCTATCAATAAATGCACACACAGACCTTGTACTCTCTGATGTTCACAGAAGCTGAAGCCCCCCTTAAAAGGGCCTAGTGATGCCCCGGTCTAAACTTCATTCTTTCTTGAATGACCGCTAAACTGTAACAGACAACCAGTTTTCATCTTACAGTATGTGTGCTACTGTTATACAGTTTTCATTCGGTTGTCTAATTATTTTCACACAATAAATAATTTCAAAACAAATAAATATGTCCATTCATTTATTTATTTAGCAAGTAGCCATGTAATAGCAGGATAATGAACACCCAGCCAGTTATTATTGCTAAATAAAACCTTTCATGGTTATATAAGGTCTGATAATAATTACTGCCTGACTGTACATTACCTCTCATGTCTATGATATAATTCTACTTAATGATAGAAAATAGGACAATAATGTTTAATTTCTGCCAACATATAATTTCATCTGCTGGGATAGGCTTCTCTGTGACTCTACATACTGTAGGATAAGCGGTTTGGAGAATGGATGGATGAATTGCATTCCATAGTCTTTATTAGAGTGGCAAAGTAAAAATGAAGATCAATGACAATTTAGTATGTTTATTAATAATCTTATTCCTAAACTTTATGTTGCGCCTTATGAGAGTCTCATTCAAAGTTATCATATGTGCAGATGTTACCTGTTCAGAGAGATTTTGCTCTAGGCAGTTTCTACTGTTTGTTCCTATTAACCGCCTCTCAACCAGCAATTATGGTTCACTGTAATTAGCTTAAAGCATAAAGGCTTTTCAACCTCACTGCCCATATAACAGCATAAACACATATTACCTCCTTTTTGCACTGTTGTTAGTTCCCTTAAGTGGCTTACTACAGAGCACAAGTTAAATGTTATGTGAACCAAACTTTTTGTATTTGCTCTTTGCTGTTAATTCAGTGAGTGCCACACTTAAGAAACCCTGAATAGGCTGATTACTAGACCTTTCTTATGTCATCACTTAGATTGTTGACACTTTCAGAACAGAACATGTTGAACTTGGAAAAAACAGGGCATTTTTAAAAAGGGCCACAGGAAAGGTTATTACATTGATGTGCATTGTGATCCCCCCCCCCCCCCATACTAAGTCAATGGGGACCAGCAGTCCCTTTAAGTATAAAAGTGGTTTATTCTCAGCTGGTCTGTACTTTCTCATCAGTAAGCGTTGCCTGAGATGAGTAGTATAGCACAGCTGTGCTACATTAGTGTTGTTCTTGTCTGTCCCCTGCAGTCTTGATTACTGTTTTTAGTGTTGGGCTGACAAACACATCAGACCTTATTGCTTTAATGGAGACAAACCTTTTAAAACTTACCAAAGGCTAAAATCACTTGTTTTTTCTGGATCCATCATCAAAAAAAACAGAAAAAAAACAGGACTTAACCTGGATTCTACAAAGATCAGATCCTTTTTTAATTAAGCACTCAAGTTTTATTTTTCCAGTCTTTTTATTGGTTTAAAGATGCTCACACCTCATAACATAGACAGCCAGTGTGTCCTTTTATATTCCTGTGTTGTCCTGAGTTTCTTGTGTAAATAAATTACAAAGGTGGATTTGAGTTAAAAGACCATGCCATAACATGTATTATAATATATTATTACAGTTATGATAAAAGTTAACTTTTGATTAACTGGATGGATGGATGGATGGATGGAAAATTAGGGTGGCTATGCATTCCATTTTTACTGGACACATCCTGGCCAGGATTTCTATATTTGGCTTTGTTTTCCT
The DNA here is from genome assembly GCF_963082965.1 of Carassius carassius. Taxonomy (NCBI): domain Eukaryota; kingdom Metazoa; phylum Chordata; class Actinopteri; order Cypriniformes; family Cyprinidae; genus Carassius; species Carassius carassius. Next base: position 8,588,637 of record NC_081800.1, on the reverse strand, counting down.
GTTTTCATTCAAGCTGAAGGTACTGATAGAAAACTAGCGTGACCAGTAATGTGCAGGCATTGTACATAATCAGCCAATCTTGGCACGTGAGAAGGTGGGATTTACAGAGAACGGTCAAAGCAATGCAAATACGGATTAATATTATGTGTGTTCATTCAACTTGAAGTAGCGCTGCGCAGACCAATCAGTGTTTGACATCAAAGTACTGCAAGAGCGATTCGGAAGCATAAGGAGCTTCTGCTCTCTATAGCTATCACAGATGTCATAACCGATAGATCTGCGCAGCGCAAACAGCCAAAACCTGGATATTTTAGGCAATATACATCCTGGCCAGGATCCATCTATGTAAGATCGATGGAAGAACCAATGGATGGGTAGATGTAAATTGGAAGGTTAGATTGATTGATGGATGATGGATGGATGGATAGGGGGATGGACAGAAACAACTTTTTGTTTTAATAATCTATTTCTAAGTATTGAACGTAACATTAACCACTGAGATGAATTAATCATTTAAAAGTTAATGTTAACTAAATTAGTTAACAAGTATTAATAAATGGAACCTTATTGTAAAGAGTTACCACTTTATCATGTACAATGAAAATCATGCTTAAGGTTGTGTGATTGTTTACTCAAATCGCTGGATTTCTGAAATGGAATAGTATTATATTCACTTAAAGTTTTTGAAAACTTCAAAGCATGTAGTGCAGTAGAGGCAAGTCTCATCTCTTGATTTTCCTACAGAGTTGACCTTTTCCTGGATCTTCAATGAATACCCCTCATTCGTGAAGCAAGACACACGGCGCTTTGTGTCACAGAAAACAGGCAACCTGTACATCGCTAAAGTAGAGCCATCAGACGTGGGAAACTACACCTGTGTCGTGACTAACACTGTGACCCAAAGCAGAGTTCAGGGACCTCCCACGCCACTTGTACTCCGCAGTGATGGTGATGGTCTTACAATATGTATTCAGCTCATAAAAATGACTCATATGTTGTTTTTAAACATGTTTTAATAGGAAATAATCACCCTTTTTTGTGTTAAAGGCATTATGGGAGAATATGAGCCAAAAATTGAGATCCAGTTTCCAGAAGTTTTGGCTGTTGCCAAAGGGTTGACAGTCAAACTGGAGTGCTTTGCTTTGGGAAAGTAAATATTAAAGTTAATATTTTCTGTAAGAGTCTGCTTACACAATATACTAAAAGCAGCTCACTGATATAGAAACTGGGTTTCTTTTGCAGTTATTATTTAAAGAGAAATATAGCTCATTAAACAATCAACTTTACCTTTTGCTTACAGTCCAGTACCTGCTATCACTTGGAGAAGACCAGACGGAGTTCCTTTTCCCAGAAAAGTGGATGTTAACAAATCCAGTGGTGTGTTGGAGATCCCTTATTTCCAACAGGAAGACGCAGGGCCATTCGAATGCATGGCTGAGAACTCCAGAGGCAAAAACACAGTGAAGGGGCGACTCTCCTTCTATGGTAGGGCAGAAATGTTTCAAGGATGAAATAAATTTACTTTTCTTTTGAAGGAACAGTTTAGCCAAGTTTGAAAATCTTCAAAACCTGAATGGTTTATTTTATTTATTTATTTTTTCTTTGCATGGAATAAAAAGGATATACTTGTTCAACTACTTGTAGATATACTATTATAGTTTTTGTTAATATTTTTATTTTTTAGATTTCGAGTTTAGTAAAGTTTTAGTCATTTTGTGTTTCCATGTTGTGTTTTTGACATTTTTTAATCTATATGGTTTTTATAGATTAAGTTTTAACTTAAATATGTAAGTTTTACATTTCAGTTTTATTTTGTGTGCTTTGTAATGAAGTTTATTTCTGCCACAGATTGAAAAAAAACACTTAACAACAAAAAACTTTTTAATCTCACAATTCAGATTTTTTTTTCTCTCAAAATTTAGTCTTTTCAGAATCAGAACTGTGATTTATAAATTGCAAAACAAAATTTTGAAGTGCAAGATATAGACTCAGAATTGCAAGATGTGAATTTATTTTTTGCAATTCTGAGAAGAAAAGTGTATGAAAAAAAAGTAAAATATATTTTATTACGTGGCGGATAAAAAGTGAACTCAGAATTGTTTGGGGGAAAAAAGTTAGAATTGTGAGACAAAAAGTAGCAATACATTTTTTTCCAATGTTTTTGTAAATTTTTCAAACTTAAAAAAAATTTACAAATAAGAAAATAAATAAAAACATGAATACATAAAAATGGCACAAACACAAAAGAATTACTATATATATATATATATACACACACACTGTACTGTATATTCAATGATATAGAATGGTGAACGCTTTTTGATTTTACACACTTTCCATAATCAGACATATACACAATCAATATGCTTTTAGGAATGCTTATATATTTGAGTTTATCACTGATCAATACTGTTTGTTTAATTTATAACCCCATGATGTTTTATAACCGGTATGTAAGATTTTCATGAGTATCCCTGTATGTGGTAATTATTTGTCATTACAATTATTTGACAGGTAAAAATCTATAACCTCCCATGGACTTTACTGTCCATCTATCACTGCTGCTGGAGCTATAGAATAATCAATGTGGGTCACTGTTGTTTATAACATAATGGCCAAAATCAAAACTTTGAGCTCCAGCAGTGTGACTGATACATATAAAGCATGCTATTTTGTCCACGTTTGCACTATATGATGTGATTTATTCTCCTTTCTCTCTCATTTTAAAAGACAAGTTAAGCCTTGGCAAGTCACACTGAATAAGTCACATTGAGTAATTTGTGCATGTTTGGGAAGGGTGTGTGATGTTCCTCAAAGCAGTATTCAAATTAAAACAATATACCAAATACAGGCTAAAGATCAATCAAATCTGACCCTCATTTAACAAAAGCTATGTGCTCAGTGTGACTGCGGTTTACTAAATGTCTTTGTAAATTATTCATACAGTATTGTGCTTTTTCTCTCATTCTAATGCCATGTTGATTGATGAATAACGGGATTTGTTCCTTAATTGGCTCATAAACTACTTGGTTGGTTTACTGATTCCTACCAGTGGCTAATCAATAACCAACTCTAAGTGTGTCTGGGATTCTGGGAGCTGTGGAAAATTCATTTTTATCAGCAGCTCTTTGTGAGGTTATGATATCTCGCTGTGTGTGATTGTGTTTATTGATGGATCTCAGCGCCCCCTCATCTGGTGGAGAAGCCTCAGGACGTGCAGAAAGCTATTGATGAATCTCTACTGTTGGAGTGTAAGGCGAGCGCCAAACCCAAACCTTCCTATAGGTGGCTGAAGAACGGAGAGCCGCTTGAGTCCTTTGAGGTGGGTGATGCAGTTTGCTTTATCTTTAGTGCAGCTGAAGAGCAAGTTAGCAGATTCGGGAAGCTTAGAAGGAAATCCCAACAGAACAGAATATATTTCTTTAAAAAAATATACTTAAGTTCTGAATTTTTCTTCTCCCCATTAAGTCTCATGCAAGACATGCTGAGAACTACAGTTTCAATTATTTCAACGTCAAAAATAATTTTAGAGTTCTTGATTGGTTCACGTAATCGAAAGCATATAAATCAAGTTAAGCAGACAAACACAATATTGTTTAGATCATAAATGATAAGTAAATCGGACAATCTGTGTTTTGTCCATTAATTTATTTATTTTGACCTAATTAGTAGGGGTGAGGGGAAAAATCGATCTTGATTTTTTTCTGTGGCAATACTGTATCGATACACAGATGCCAAGTATCGACGTTTGATTATAGCTACTATTTGGTAGAATAATAAAATCAGCAAAAACAATAAATAAAAAATTTGGCAGCGAAAAAATTTCAGCCGAAAGAGAAAAACGGCTGAAAATGCGAAGCGAATATAGGCTACATAATAATAATATGTGGTTTTATTAACAAAGTTCGGGAGGAGCACGATCAGATAATCATCCAATTTGGCACAGGTGCATCTCGTTTAGCTAATCATCTTAACTAGCACACAAGCGTATATATATCCAGTCTTCCTACCTCCTCTCCCACAACAGTTTTTCAGCGTTGGACGGTTTGTCAGCATTCTGTTCGCTCTGTCTGTCATCTTATCACAGGCCCAATCTTCCTTCCGATGAAGATATCTATACCGGGGATTTTTTTCAGATATGGCGCTTTTTGCACTCCTACCCCTCCAATCACGGCCGCTGAACACCAACAAGCATCATCGCGTCAGCTGCTCTTCTCACCAAGCCACACGTTGTGGCCAAAAGATCGTGCTAATCCCCGAGCTTGCCTCACTCGACAACACAATTGTCCCACCAGGACCGGGCTCTCTTATAATGCTGGATCGCACCAGCAGCAGGCTTTCAAACAGCCCGGGCCGTGCCCCAGTTCTCACCGCAGCAAGACTCTCTCGCTTTTTCGGCCGTGGCGCAGTTCGATGCTGCCTCCACTAGCAGCGAAGACCGTGCGTTGTAGTGATGTGTCGTTTATGAAAGAATCATTTTTTTGAACGAATCTTTTAGGCGAACGAATCGTTCTCGGTTTACTCTCATTTATGAAGAGTTTTCCAGAGTTGTCATCCACACTGAGCGAGTTTCATATGAGTCTCAAAGAGATAGAGAGCTCTCATTCGTGAACAAAAGGACTAAACCGGTATACATATTGAGTTGATTAAACGGATACATGTCGTTTGTAAACGCCATGAACTCGTACATATCTTATCATATCTTATATTATCTTTAAATTGATGAGAGTAAACCGGGTCAGTTAGCCATTTAGCATGTCAATATTGCAAAATGCAAAGCGCAGTTATAGGTACTGTGCACACATGCTTGTTTACATATTTAGCATACAAAACATAATTCCACGTTTAATCCCCGATTTATGAACGTGAATATATAGACCAATATATGAACTGTCTGACAAAACAATTAAAATGCTAATTATGCAAGAAAACCTCGTGCTTTGCTCATCTGAACAATTTAAATAGACTTTATATATAGAATGCGATTATGAAGATGCTAAAGATTGTTAAACGACGTTATGACTTAACTCGGATGACGATGCCAATTTTTAACCACGAAGCAAAGGCATTTTTCCAGAGTTGTCATCCACACTGAAATGTCTAAAGACATTACATTTGCTTTACTGTGCATGTTTAAACCTCACGCAGATGATACAGACATAAGTTTCATGCAATTATTCTGGCAGGATCAATTATTTAGGGACATATTTCACCATTTACTGGCATGATTACTCAGAATTTTTCAAAAAACGCAACTACCCTCGTGTTTGGCCGCAGGACAGCAAGTGTGAGTAAATTTTATATTGTCTTTTTAGGACTGTAATATGAAAAGCATGCAAAGTAAATATCTTTAGAAACCGCTTGAATTTGAATATCACATTACTGCAATTAACGTTACTGCTATGGACATGTCTATTGGTACAATGGTTTACAAAACTAAACATGCTACATCGTTTCAAAAGCCTCTGTTTCCACAGTCCATACTACAACGGGAAAACAGCATCCCAAATTTATTTGCTCTGGAGGCCGTTTAAAAAAGGCCTGAAGGCCAAAACGAGAGGAAAAGATGATTTTCCAACAGGATCGTATTAATTCAGACATGGTTTGAGCAATTGTCAAATTAGCCAACAACTACAGCAGCCGAAGCAAGCACGAAGCTACTTTTACTTGCAACATGGGCCTGCACATCCCAGTATTTCCATCCTGTTACTTCTAACCCCCTTTTCTTTTCAGCGTCCTCCAGCTCACGTAGCAGCCATTAGCATAAGGCTGCCTCTGCTAGCAGTGCAGGCTACAAAGGTTCTTCAAAACATCACACACCCCAGCCCCTTCCCACGACCCACAGCTACAGCAGCTGAAGCAAACGTGAGGCCGCCTCCATTTGTAAATGCGCCCTCAACTCTTCCGCTCCCTCATGCTACCAACCATTTTTCTGTTCAGTGGCCTCCAGCTCCAGATTTGCCAGAAGGCAGAGGGTACCAAGACCTATTAGTGGTCAGACCGAATATATATAAAAAAAAATAAATAAAAATTAACCAAACCCTCTTCAGCCAACCCCTCTAACGCCAGCCCATCCCCTTTCACTCAAACTCCTTATCTACCATAGCTAACTCTCCTAACATGCCCTATCTATCTCTAACGGTCAATCCTCACTTCAGCCATCCCAGCAGTGCCCGCCCCTGCAGGAGCCTTTTTTCCATATCTCTCCACTGCCGCAGCAGTGTCCCCTTCCGCAGGAGCCTTATCTGTATCTCCCCACCGCTGCAGCATTGCCCGCTCCCGCAGGAGCCTTTTCTGTTTTTTCCTCACTGCCGTAGCAGTGTCCGCTCCCGCAGGAGCCTCTACCTATATTTCACCACTGCCGCAGCAGTGTCTGCTCCCGCAGGATCCTCTACCTATATTTCACCACTGCCGCAGCAGTGTCTGCTCCCGCAGGAGCCCTTTCCATCCTTCCCTACTGCCGCAGCAGTTCTCGCTCCTGCAGGAGCCTCAAAAAAAAAAAAAAATAAATAAATAAAATAAAATAAAAATAATAATAATTTTATGTCCATTCTCCAATTCAACCTCATCAGGCTCGCTTTTACACAGCAAATATTGGTCCGACGGCGACGGTAGGATAAAAAATAGTCGCGGTAGGACGGCATAAATCGGTAGAAATATGTAACACAGAACATTTCCTAAAAATGCATTCAGATATGTTTGTACATGTCTATAGTTCTATGGGGTTGCATGTATAATTGTTACTTTGACTTTTAGCTGCGTGTAGTTCAATATTTACCCGTGTTGTGAATCGGTTGTGAGAGGACGTCACTATTTGACGTCTTTTACACGTGCATTACACGTCCATCGTGACCCTCTATGAAATCCTTGTGGAATATGCAAAAGCTGTGCTTACACCTTGATTAATACTGCAATAATTAATTTAAGTGCACCAAGTAGTTTTTAAGAGGTTTTAAAGAGGTTGTGAATAGACGTCCATTGACGTCTTTTACACGTCTTGTCACGGTTGTGAAAAGACTCCAAGCAAGACTAGCAGGAAAACATTTTTTTTTTAATACAAAGTAAATATATTTACTTTATCTTGTTTAAATAAATTATAATCACAAACTGCCCAGTGTGGTCAAGTGATTGCCATGCTACAATTTAGTCATCATTTCAACCTGTTTTATGTATTCGTTGTTATTATTTTTATGGAATCTATGCATATACATGTAAAACAGATATATATCCGGTCACCATTTCGGTCTGAGTTCTATATAATTGCCAAAACGGTGCTGCCAAGATGTAGACACAAAACATAGTAATATATTTTTATCTTTTGTATTTGTAATGTCTATGAATCTTTTGTGAATTGTTTTTTTTTAGTAGACTATCCCTTATCTACTGCCTTGCTTTACTCTGAGTGTACTGTATTATTTTTTATTTTTTGTGCTTGATTCTGTATCCCCTGTGCATTTTGTTAAATAAAATTTAAAAAAAAAGTCAAAAAAAAAAAAAAAAAAAAGATATTACACAATCCCGCGATAGGATAGATTATCTCGCGAGATCTCTGGAACATCCAGCAGGCAACCACGAGGAGAGGACTCGAAGAGGACTAGAGGAGGGAGATGTATCGATATATATTATATAAAATCTACTGTTGGGTAAGTTTGTATTATTTGATTAACGTGCTTGAGTTTTACTTGTTTGACACGAAGGAACCGAGAGAAATGATGCCCACGTTGTCAACTGAAATTCACTGAGTATGGCTAAAATTCGCTTACGTTAGTAGGCTAAAAGTTATGTCCTGTTCACTTTCTCACAGTTACACACCCAGTTAAGGGTGTTTCTCAACGGCAACACATTAAAACACAACATCTTTTATACAATAAAAATAAAATCTAATGCATGTTGATTACCCTTTTCTAATGTTTCATTCATGATTCATTCATCTTGTTCCAAGGTTTTTTATTTATTTTATTATAATTTTTTTTAGCTGTAGACCATAAAGATATTTTGAAAATAAGTGCATGTCATTTATCTCAAATTTTTTATTTTATTTATTTTAAAAATAAATATATTCTCTTCCCTCAGATGCTGTGAAGAGGTAGAGTCTCTGAGACTGATGCAGCGATGGCAGAACACATGAAGCTCGCTCCAGGAAGAGCTGAGGGTGGAGGTTACAAGAAATGAGCCAAACAACTGTAATGTGTTAGTTCATATCAGGGATAGTTCATCCAAAAATGAAAATTGTCATAATTTTCTCACCCTCATGTTACGATCATAATAATTTTTTCTTCAATGGCAGTTAATGGATTGTGAGATCTGCTTGGTTACAAATATTCTTCCAAATATCTTTGTGTTTATAAGACAACTGTGTAAGTCAATGACAAGATTAATAAAGACATGATAAAAAGAAATCATCTTTTAACATTTTAGTCGAAAACAAGTGAACACATTCTCAGAAATGTAATATTTGAATTCATGTCAGTTCTATACAGTTTAACATCATTTACGCTACTTTGATTTTATAAATAGCAATGATTTCAAACATATTTTATGATGAGGGTCTTCTATGTTTTATGATTTTCTTGTCACATGACAACAATGGCTCCTGCAAGGTGGTTATGCCACGTTCAAATATAATATTCTTAATCTTATTTATATGATTAAAGTATTTAAAAATAAATGCAATTAATAAATACATTAATAAACAAATTCTGCGAAAATATAAATTTTTGACAATAATAATGGACTTCAAGATTGAGTATTTCAGCACTTTTTATTCAGTGATGACCCTCATTAAATCATATTTCTGACGAAAATGGTAGGCCTGAAAACAAAATGGATACAAAGATTACATTGAAAAACTAATTTTTTAAATAGATTTTAATCATCTTGAAGATTCTTATTTGTCATTGACCCAGTAAAGCAAACGTGAAAACAATATCGTCAGAACATAGAAAGGTATACAGGTTTGAAACATGAGGGTGAGTAAGTGACAGAATTTTCATTTTTGGGTAAACTATCCCTTTATATAATAATTCAGTATTTTGTAATTGGTATAGTTTGGTTAACAGATGCTAAACTGTTCAAAAACAATAAAATGTGCTAAATCAGAACATGCTTCTTTTTTGCATATGTCCACAAATAATGTGTTATTGTTTGTGATGTACACTTGATTAAGATGTTTTATGGACGTTCAGGTCTGACTGGACCGATCTAGAACTTTTGTCAAGATGTGTTAAACCTCAAGACATAATTGATTGCCTTTCACGATGTTACACAGTGGGTGTGTGATTATTTTATATGCAGGCTTATATATACATACACTTAAACTATGCAGCAACGCATTTAAACATTTAAACGACGACGTCCAGAAATCGACGCATTTGGACGTCCAGAAGACAACGCATTTAGACGTCCAGGAGACGTGCAGAAAAGACGTGCAGTTCACGTCCAGAAGACGTCAAAGACATCGGTTCAACTTTCATTTTGGAACTATTTTTCAACCATGACGGGACGTGTCGGACGGACGTCTTTTCAACGGTCAAAAGACGTCCAAATGTTTGCTGGGTATCTCCAATTCCGGAACGCTCAATCTAAATTCGCACTGGACCCTCTCTTCATCAACGACTTTGGTTCAAAAAATGTAGTAATCGAATATTCTACCAAAAATTCCATCGATTAATCGAGTAATAGGATAAAATGTTTTTGCTTAATTATATTGATGCGATTTTGATGTGCGCATGCGCAGTAAATTTGACAGGTAGGATAAAATGTCAGGACACCGGACTTTTATTTTGATGGGTTGACGTACCTTTTCAGTTCTGTGTATGTGATGTAATGCTAGTTTTACTTAAATCAAATGGTCAAATGCTCATGAAGTGACTGTCAGAGCAGTTCTGGAGATGTTGTTTATGTGTTCAAGTCCTTATTTAGTGAGACAGCAGACGCACAAATTAGCGCGAGCGTCACGCACTCTTCAGTGTGTGTGATAAAGGAAGTCGCGCTTCTGCTCCATTCATTAACAGAGACACACAGAACATGCAGGATTTACATTTAAATAGACTGTTCCGGCTTAATATTTACAGATATTAGTCCATATCATGATTTGATGTAAGTGCAATGACCTATTTTGATTAATTCATTAAAAAAATTGGCAAATTCCGTGCCATTCCGCGTTAAACTGGAAATTCCGTTTTTATGACCTAGTCGTGGTATGCCAGCTCTATCTTGCAATGGACACATGCCACGACGTTCTCTTTACACCTTCAAATCAAAATAATGCTGAATCTTTGCAGTATGCGATTTCGAACGCAGCGCTTGTCTCCTTCCGCCAACAAAAATGCGTTGTCACATTTAAAAAAAATAAATAAATAAATAATAATAATAATCATTGCAAAAGAACCTGATGTGAGATTTAAAATAAATTAAAAGAGGCTTCGAGGCAGAGGAATTTGCCTACATCATTTTTTCTAATCGAGTTACTCGAGGAATTGTTTCAGCCCTAAACTTAAGCAGCTCAAAAGGGGCCTCTCACATAATCAGATAGAGGCCCTCGGTTGTTGTTCATCAGACATTTAAAAAAAAAAATCTCCTTGCCTATTCAGCATCGGACAGGGCTCTCCCTTCCGGTGCAGCAGGGCAGTGGCTCCCTTCGGTCGCAGTGTGAGCCTTTCTTCTGTCATTGAGTTGCGCTGCGTGCTCAGCGGCGGACAGGGTTCTCCCTCCCGATGCAGCAGAGCCACAGGCCCCCTTCGGTCATTGTGACAACCCTCCAACCGATGCATCAAATTATGCCTCGTATACAGTCGCAAGGGAGACTCTCCCTTCCGGTGCAGCAGAGCCGCAGCTCCCTTCGGACGCAGCGAGAGTCCCTCCATCAGTCGCGTTTTCTTGCCTACTCCACATCGGACAGGGCTCCCCTACCAGTGCAGCAGACCCATCGGCTCCCTTCGGTTGCAGTGTCATTCTTCAGTCTGTCGTTCTGAGTATGATGCATGCTCGGCGGTGGACGGGGGATCTCCCTCCAGGTGCAGCAGAGCCGTTGGCTCCCTTCGGTCACAGAGGGAGCCCTCCATCCGATGCATCAAACCACGCCTCTTATTCAGTCGAAAGGGGGACTTTCCCTTTCAGTGCAGCAGAGCCGCAGCTCCCTTCGGACGCAGCGAGAGTCCCTCAATCTGTCGCGTTTTTTCTGCTTGTTCAGGATTGGACAGGGCTCTCCCGTCAGCAGGAACGTGGCCCCCTCTAGTCGCTGTGAGAACCCTCCATCCGACGCTTAAAATCATGCCTCATATCCAGAGTTATGTTGCATGCTCAACGGTGGCTAGGGATCTCCCTCCCGATGGGGTACAGCCGCTGGCTCCCTTCGGTTGCATTAGGAGCCCTTCATCCGACGCGCCAAAGGCGGCTTGAATCTCATTGCCTATTCAGCATCTGACAGGGCTCTCCCTTCTGGTGCAGCAGACCAACGGCTCCCTTCGGTCGCAGTGTGAACCCCCCGTCCGAGTTATGTTGCATACTCGATGGCAGCCAGGGATCTCCCTCCCGATGGGGTACAGCCGCTGGCTCCCTTCAGTCGCAGTGAGAGCCCTCCATCAGATGCAACAAACCGCGCCTCGTACTCAGCCACAAGAGGAACTCTCCCTTCCGGTGCAGCAGAGCCGCAGCTCCCTTCGGAGGCAGCAAGAGTCCTTCATTTTTTGATATCCGGCATCGTGCTCCTCTCATAAGCGGCACGGTGGGCTTGCCGGTAAGACATTGCGAGCCGCAGCTCTCGTCGAAAACTGCACGGGCTCTCCCGGTCGCTCTGCATTTTTCCTCCCCGCATATAACACGCATATTTTGGGGGGAAGCTCTCTGGCTGCTGTCCTATGCCTTTAAGCTTCTTTTGGGGAGTTATTTGGGTTCGGGCTATGCTCCGGGCCCGGACCCCTCCCCCAGGACAGCACGCCAAAATATGCCTAATATTCGCCTTCAGATTAGATGTAAGGGTGAACTCGTGAAATGTGGTTTTATTAACAAAGTTCGGGAGGAGCACGATCAGATAATCATCCAATTTGGCACAGGTGCATCTCGTTTAGCTAATCATCTTAACTAGCACACAAACGTATATATATCCAGTCTTCCTACCTCCTGTCCCACAACAGTTTTTCGGGATCCCTCCTCCACCCCAACTCCTCACTTCTAATCTATTTATCCCAAATTAGGGATAGGGGGAGTTATTCGGGTTCGGGCTATGCTCCGGGCCTGGACCACTCCCCCAGGACAGCACGCCAAAATATGCCTACTATTCGCCTTTAGATTAGATGTAAGGGTGAACTCGTGATATATATATATATATATATTGCATGCGCCCCGCCCGGCAGTGTTCAGCGAGCATGTGTCATTCTCCTCGTCACTGCGCAGTTTGACGCTCCACTCAGTATTCTGCTCTATAATGCTCACCGAGAAAACAGAGTCCGCTCAAATAACGCTGACAGGATATTTCTATGCAGTATACTTGCTCCTGTTAGAGTAGTGCTACTGTGATGTAGCATGGTGTAGAGCTGAACTGGGCAACGCTGGTAAAATGATGCCACCTTCAATGACGCTGTGCTCATATGCTCTGATAATAATAGCTTTGTAGGACAATACATTATTTGGATAATTTGTCCAAAAAAAAAAAAAACGTATATCTGATTCTGTTACATATAAGTGAATATATATAATATTAATAATATTATATTTAAAAGTTTTGATATTTAATATTAAGGTAACACTTTTCAATAAGGTTCCATTAGTTAATGTAAGTTAATGTATTAACTAAAATAAACGAACATTGAACAATACATTTATTACAGTATTCTTAATGTTAATACAGTTAATGGAACTTAATACAGTTGTTCACTGTTAGTTCATGTTAATTCAGAGTGCATTAACTGTTAACGAGCACAACTGTTGATAATGCATTAATATTGTTGAAATTAACATGAACTTAGATTAATAAATGCTGATAATGTACCGTATTGTAAAGTTACCAATATTAATATAATATCTGTCCAGTTTTATTGTTACTTTCAGTAAAAGTGTGGTTATTTTATTGGCTTGTTTTTTCTTTTCTTCTTTTTTCAGTATCATTAAAATGTAGTTAAATTTAAAAAGTCTTACCAAATTACTTTAAATTATTTAATAAAATTATAAATAATCATTACAAAGCATTTTCATTTTTGGCCAAGCAATCCAGAATTTTTAGTTTCTGTTTCGGCCCAGAATTTTCATTTCGGTGCATCTCGAGATGTAAGACTTCATGTTTGATTTCATTTAAATTGAACAGTAATTTACTTTCAAATGCACCAATTGCTGGAGGGCCTGCACAACTTTTAAGTACAAGTTCAAGTAGGATGTTCCAAAATACCTGTAGTAGCACAACAGTCTATACCTGTTTACATTTAAGGTGGACTAGACTAGACTGTAATACAAATAGTTGAGTTTGCCAGGTGCAAACATATCTGCCAGGTTTTCATGAAAGGGTTGGTCAGTTTGTCTGGTTGACCATAACATTTTGCACTGCAGCAATAAAACTTAAGAGAGATAAACAAACTGAGAAATGTTTATTTTTAGTTGTTGCCAAAATTTTCCTTTGGGGACATAATTTGAAGTTGGAGGAGTGAGGAGTGTTATGTGCTTTTAAGCAAACAGAACAAAACAGAAAACAACATAAACCGGGGAATTTTTTTTTTTTTACGTGTTTTGTAATTTTTATTTGTTTATTTATTTTTGTTTTAAAAAGCTTAGTTGTTAAACTGTTTTCAGGTGGCTGCCAATGAAACATTTATTTTTTTCAATAACAGCACTTCATCAACCTGACTGTTGAAGTACATTACGGCAACATCATATGTTTACAACAATTCTAAATACAAGACGTGAATAAAAATAAAAAGTGACATTCTATTTCCTCTTTCAGGATTATGTTGTGATTCTGCATGTGTATTTCCAGAGCTCTGGTTTAGGTTTGTCTCAGAGCAGTTCTGTGCTGTGTTAGTGTCAGGGGCGGACTGGCCATCTGGAGGTTCTGGAGAAGTCCATCCGACAGCCATGCCCTGGCTGGTTCATCATCAAAGAAAAAGTGTCAGATTAAGTGACATTGACAGCCAGCAAAAGCGGTGCTAATGCAATCTATTTTTGCTTATGAGAAACCAAAACTGACGTGAAGGAGAGTGGGCTGATGGCAAGCAAAAGACATGAAGATAAATGCAGTTGGGAGAAGCAAAAAGGAAAAAATAAGCAAAAATATACACCAGGTTACCTCTCACTTTACAGAGCATGAAGCATATAGCATTATAGTAAAATCCCAGGTCCGTTTGTCCACTGCTATTTATCATTCCACATCGTCTGGAATGAATATCCATTAATTCATAAAGAGACAGCAGTGATTCTACAACGGGTTACATTTGAGAGCCATTGAGTTAGAAAATAGAGTAAATGAAGTAGCCTATAAGGTGATTCGTCTGATTAACATGACTCACACAGAGAAAGAGACAGAGAGACACATGAATACTCAAATAGAAGAAATCTGTTGTTTCAGGTTTCTAGATTCTAGGTTTATGTTTATCATTGTATTTTGCATTCTGCTCTATTTCAAGTATTTTAGTTAATACAATTATATATTTATTTAAATCCTCTGTTTAAAAAAAAAAAAAGAAACCACATAATTTGTAATGGTTTTACTGGTTGTAATGAAAATGATTGGAGTAAAGTATTGGTTTTAATGAAAACTGTAATGGCGCCTGTTGGGCTCTACTGGTAAATGGTCACCTTCCATTGGTGACTTTTGTTAAAGCCACTAAATCATAATGTAATATGTCCCAAAACTAACTACAGGAAAGTAGTTTCTGTGATGGTTCTATTGTTTTTTGTCAGCAGAGTCAACATGAGTTTTGTGATGTTATTTGCCATAAATACAATAGTGTTAATTTGCTCAATAATGTGAGATATTAGTGACTGTTTGTAGATGTGGTGGGCCTATCTGGGAGAAAATCCAGTGTTGTTTTTACTCCCAGTCCGTCCCTGGTGTCATGTAGCCTATAACAGCGCTTGTTTCATCACTCTGAGAGATAGTGAACACAATCTCAGCGTGTGAGGCTGCACTCTTAATGAGCTGAGGTGTTACCGTTTTGTAAATGTCACCATTGGCTACCTCAGCATTTGATCAATCTCCAGACCAAAGGTCATCCATGTAGTCAGAGGACGAGAAGAAGAGTGTCGTTTGTTATTTGATGATTACAATGAACAGAAAAAGCCATTTCCTTATACTATCCACCATCACATGAATGCAGTATTGAGAGCACATCACAGAAGCTCCATATATCATCAGGGAGTAACCCGTAGAGCTAGTAATTTAATAATAGCTTTCAGTATTTCTATTTTTCAAAATACAGTAATATGTTATTTTTTCTCAGTGGTGTAGCATGACAGAATTATGTCACATTGTGTTCCACATAAGTGAGCTGCAGCAGAAATCAAATATGCCCTTCTAGGTTTAAATATATGTCCCTAAAGCAGCACTGAGAAGTCATTCATTGATTCATTGTAGTACAACAGTTTGTTTATTTCAAGTCCATTTGATTTGTTTGAGTTATTATTAAATAGCATTAAGTTATTGCTCAATAATTTACTTAGCATTTTCTTATTATAAACAAGACAGTTTTACATTCAATTAGCTATACTGTATTTAGATTTTTTTTATAGTTAAAATAATCACATTTTGTTGCTTTGCAGCCTGAAATAAAGACAGACAAAGTTTTAATTTCATCCCGCTGTATTTACTCATTGCAACTTATAAAATCCAATTGTAAGATGAAACACCAACATTTTAAGAAATGTATGTATATATATATATATGTGTGTGTGTGTGTGTGTGTGTGTGTGTGTGTGTGTGTGTGTGTGTGTGTGTGTGTGTGTAAATAGAATCACTGAGTTGGAAAAAGGATCAATTGCAAAATAACTTGTAAATGACTTGTAAACTCAATCAGGTGTAGCTGATAACCTTCTCAATGACACAAAAAGCCATTTGATTTTCATCTGTGATCAGCTGTGCTCATTTTGCCAAGCATGAAAAGAGCCTTCCTTGAGCATTTCAGTCCTTGGTAGTCAGACATGGGGACTTGTGACTTGGTGACTTGGACTCGAGTCGACTCGAGTCGCTATTTTTATGACTTGTGACTTGACTTGACAAAAAATAAAATACTTGAGACTTGACTCGGACTTGGAAGTTAAAGACTCGGGACTTGACTTGACTTGAGACAGGATGACTTGAATGACTTGAGTGTTAATCACATTATGTTTTCAGTTTGAATATAAAATATATAAATTATTTTTAAAAAATAAAATTGATTACTCAGCTGGAGCGCAGGCTGAGAATCGCGTTGTCATGTCATGACATCATCAGTCATGCCCTCTCTGCCTTACGCAGACCACGCCCACTTAGATCAGATATCACATCACATCAACATCTCAGCTTGAGGGGTACTGAGGGTCATCGCTTTTGTCGTCAATAATTCGCGCCTAAAAACGCGTGGAAATCGCTAGTCGCGCCGCTTTCTCATTGTTTCCAAAGCGCTCGGGCAGTTGCGCCCCCGTGCGCGTCGCGACCGCGTTGCTTCCATTATGAGCGCGCATACCGGTGGCGCATGTGGTGGGATAGGCCACATCGTGCTCGGCTTGCAGACAAGACTCTCGAATCTTATATTTTGCAAGTGCAATACCTTGTAATAGAGGTAATGACTCACGGATGTACTCTGAGAGAGAGATTGTTCAGAGAGGAGTCTGTTGGATGTTTAGCTGTTATTTGTTTTATGGACTCAATGTTGAAAATGTAAAACATTTCTGTTGGCAGAAGTGAAAAATAAATAATTTTATGAAGTTACAATTTTGTTTGATTCCATGATGTATTTTACCTAACATGAGTATTTACAATGCAAATCCAAATTATTTTAATTTACTGTTACTTATATCTTGTCTTTAACTTTATTAAGATCAGATTCTGCAGGTAAAATTACAATAATAAGGTGACTTTACTTGGACTTGACTTGACTTACTACAGGACTTGACTTGACATAACTTGTGACTTGACTTGACTTGACTTGCCCAAGAAAAAAATACTTGGGACTTACTTGAGGCTTGAAGGTTAAGACTTGAGACTTACTTGAGACTTGCACATGTGTGACTTGGTCCCATCTCTGTTGGTAGTGCAACTGAAGCAAATGATCAACTATGGGAGGCAAGGCACTGTCATAAGATCTCCATGATAAAGTTGTTGTGGACAGGCACAAGTCAGGAGATGGATACATATATATATATATATATATATATATATATATATATATATATATATATATATATATATATATATATATATATATATTCAAAGACCTTGAAGCACAGAGAAGTCTATTTTAAGAAGTGGAGGGTATTTGGTAAAACACAGACCCTCCCTGGATCAGGACGTCGCTCCAAACTGGATGAAAGAGAAATCTGGTCAGAGAGGTGACCAAGAGGCCTACAGCAACTCTGAAGCAGCTGAAGGAATTTATGACAAAGATGGTCATTGTGTGCATGTGACAACAATATATTTTTATTTATTTATTTATTTTTGGTATGGGAGGGTTGCAAGAAAAAAGCAACTCTTCAAGAAAGGCCATATGCATCACCAAAACACCTTGCTTTGCCAAAACACTTTGAAGATTTTGAGGCAGATGAGACTAAAATTGAAAAAATTGTCAGGCAGAAATCGAATCCAGCTCACCTTTCAAATAACAGCATTCCTCCAGTAAAGCATGGAGGTGGTAATGTACTGTTATGGGGTGTTTCACTGCAGCAGGGACTGGAGCTCTTGTTAGGATAGAAGGAAAAAGATTTTGCAAATTCTATGCCGTTTTAGCATTAGCATTTTCCTAGGAGTAAAATGTTATATATACTGTATATAAAATTAATTATTAACTTAACCTACATTTAAATCATTAACTGCTTCAGAATGCATGCAGTTAACAAAATCATTGAAAAAATTGCTGTTAGCCTACAGCACGAATAAAAACATAAAATTACATAAACAGTAAATTACTGTACATGGCGAATTAAAGTATATGTCTATACAAAGCATTTTTATTCAGATTTCAGAATGAGTACTTTGTCATTTGTTACACATATGTTGAGCGTTCAAGGTTTATAATATTCATCTGATGTTCGCTACTGTAATGTATATGAACGTAGCCTAACTTTTTAATATGCAGGGCAAATTCGCGACATTAAGCAAATAACCGCTTTCATACACAGGACGTTTTCATTGTAAGAATGTACAGGAATACTTCAGATATAAAAACACTGACTTGTTAGGTAATGTTTTCGCATTAAAATTTTATGATTTCATATCAATTCAATATAATTTATGGGATAACCAATATGGCAGTGCGGTGGCTTCACTTTTATGATGTCATGAAAGGCACTTTAGTTGTTCTGGGCATGAGGCCAAATAGACATTTCAGACAAAATATAGGCAGGTATTATATTTTCAAGTTTTGCTCCACCAACAAAATAGTTCAGTCACAATACTGCAAACCACAGAAGTGAAAGTGTATGTATCAAACTGACAGAGTGACACAAACAGTGAAATGTTCAGTGCTGCTATACGAAATATCATCAATGTCATTCTTATTCAATCACATGAGTACACTAACTGTTGTATAATCTATATTTCTTTTATGTACTTTTAAAATGATCTATTTAAAGGATTGCAGCTCTCCTACGTTTTGTTTAGATTTTCTTCCTGGTCCACGCCAAATATTCATATGCTTGTGTAAATGTTTACCTCAGCAACAATATCACACGTCAAGCCAATACCCATAATGTTGGGGCAATCTTTGCGATGTCTATTCAGGTGGGCAACTTAATCAGTCTGGTGCAGCACAGCCCACTCAAACGGCGCTCTCCCGTCGAGGGGGAAAGTGCTGATTTCAGTAGAATGTCACCCCTAATTAATTACCCCCATAAAGCTGATTTATGCCACCATTTGTCTTTGCTGCTAGTGGCTGTACTGATTTCTCTAGTGTACCCCAGTCAACACGGCACACATATGAAGCGGTCTGGTTATGATATCAGTTAGACTGTGATGCTCCATGTCAGGGCGGATCATGTGGCCAGAGGGTTACACCGTTTTCCAGCTGTATTGGAACAATGAAATTCAAGTGGCATAAAGCTAATGCCACCAGACTCTGAAGAGCCCGCATACAGAGAGCGGGTGCAGATATCTGACCCCTTTAAATCTCATGTTCATTCAACCTGAATGCACCATTCAAATTTTTCACACTCAAGTGAGTGCAATGGCAGCATAACAGGGGCTTTACGAGTAAGTGTTTGGCCAGGATAAAAAAAAAGAATTATAGACCGCCCATCAGCAGCAATCCACTGCTACTGTGGGATTAGATTCATCCTCCGTTCTGCTCCCTTCACATCTGTCATTTTATTATTTTATAGCAGGCACTTTTCGTGAATATGGTAGGCCTAATACTTTAGCGGTGTCCCATTCCTTTCACAAATCCCATGTTCTGTTTTTGTGATAGTTTTATCTAAAATAAAATATAACCTAACATTATCTATGAGGTAGCATTGAGAAGTATGCATATTTCTTTGTAAATCACTTTGTATGGATGGTTCATTTCCATTTGAGTGAGTTATCACTCTTGCCAGATATCCATGCAATTCATCATAGTTTTGTTGTTGTTATTGTTTAATTTTTTATGTTTTAGTTTTGTGGAATTTAAGTTAACGAAGCAAATCTTAAGATACCATTGTTGTCAGATTTTATTGTTCATTTAATTATTGAAACAATCTTGAAAAAAGGGTTTTAGAGATTTCTGTATTTGCCACTAGCATTAAATGTAAATTCTATGTCATTTTAACACATGAAATGTGTGTGTCAACTGTTCATAATGATGATAACATAATATAATTAATATAAAGCTGCGCTCAAGGGCACATATAAAGCAAAAGTAACTTTGAATGTGTCTGGAAAAAATATCATGGAGACATTTTTATAATTTAGTCAGTGTCTGCTGTAAAGATACTGACTCGCCATCTCCACATGGACGCGCCTTTAGAGCAATGCTTTCATATGGATTACATAATCAGAGAGTATTTGTTTTCGATTTGAATTGGTTTTGATTTGATTTCTCATATATGTGAGACAAGAAGCCTGTAAACTGAGATTCATTCCTCTTTGTGACGCGCTCTAGTTCACGGAGACCGAGACGGCAGAAAGTGCACTCCGTTTGTTTCCTTTTTTTTTTGATAGCTGAGCCTAAGCCTCTTTTATCAGCTAGAGTTTAATTGACAATTAAGAGGGCAGCCCTTCTTTTTTCATTGACTCTTTGTTGAAACAGACCAGAAAAAAAGTCTTATTCATCGAAAGTTTCAGTAGCTTTCTCATTTTCACTGATCAAAGCTATCAAAACAGTATGAGTATGATTTTGCTATTTTTTAGACAAGTTGCATATTTAATGTTTAAATATGTGTAACGCTTATGCAAGGACAGAAAAGAGGAAAACATTACATTACATGGATTTGATATGGTTTTCTATAGAGAATGTGTCTAATATGTAAAACAATACTGGAGTTAAATTTCATTATGTAACTCAAGTCAATTTAATTGTTTTAAGTTGAACTGTGGGATTGTTGTTATGTTTCCAGGACAGAATCCAGGTGGTAAACGGGGCGTTATCCATCAGCAGTCTGACCCTGTCAGATACTGGGATGTACCAGTGTATCGCTGAGAACCGGCATGGCCGAGTGTTTGCCAACGCTGAACTCAGAGTCATTGGTAAGGAATCATTCAATTCACAGTTACTAAAGATAAGGTCAGATGCAGTTCATGTTTACAAATTTGTCTAAGATATGAAGTTTGTTGTGTTTTGGTGCAGCAGTGCTATTTATCAGTACTTAGCTTTTGTTTTCCTCATAAGCTCATTCTAACCACATTGTCAGCAAACGCTAGCACTCATTAGTCTTACTACACCCCTTTTGGCTGCATTTAAAAACAGTTGACCTGCTATTATGAGGAGGAGAATAACTTTCGACGGGATCAATGATCGAACCCATCTCGGCACTGAAGATTAAAGGAGTTGACGTTCAAGGCCATTTTATCATGCGACAGATGAGAAAAGTGCTCTGTTGCTTGGTCCTGTCATTTGTCAGCACAATGGGTGCTTTGATGCTGTCAGTGCTGAGTGCAGATGGATGCCAAACAGGCAGGAAAGTCTAGTATGCTGAAATTGCTGCCTGGGGGAGATGTGAGGTAGACAGTCTTCGCACTTTAGAGCCTTTAGATTTGTGCTGGCTGGCTTGACTCGGTTTGACTTAGTTTTGTGCGGGGGATAGCATGAGCTCTTGAGTGTGCTCTTAAGTGAGGATATCGCATTAAAAACATCCTCCTCGCATGCCTCTGGAAAACGATACAGTGACGAGATTTAGCAAAGAGGGTACCAGATAAATATGTAGCAGGTTGACAGGTTGTGTGGAAGAAAATGGATTTAACACTGATTGTTCAGTCTTATCCATTAATTCATTAAATTTTATTTCATATGATAATATTTGAATTTTTTTATACAGTAACTTTCAGCATCTTGGGGTCTTTTTTTATCGCTCAAAAGTGACAGTAAAGACATACTTTCTTACAAAACAATTCTATTTAAAATTTCTATGAATAAAAGAATCCTGAAAGTATATTTTATCATAGTTTCCACAAAAAAAAAAAAAAAAAAAACAAAAAAAAAAAATATATATATATATATATATATATATATATATATTAATAATAATAATCAGCCCAACTATTCTCAACATTGCTAATAATAAGAAATGTTTCAAATGATCGTATTAGACTGATTTCTGAAGGATCATGTGACACTGGAGACTGGAGTAATGATGCTGAAAATTCAGCTTTGCATCACATGAATAAACGACATTTTAAAATATATACAAATAGAAAACATTATCTAATAACATAAACATAATCTCACAATATTAATGTTGTAATTGCATTTTTGATCAAATTCATGCAGCCTAGGTGAGCGTAAGATACTTTTTTCTAAAACATTAACTAATTAAAGGCAGGGTAGGTAAAAAATGTATAAACAACTTTCTTCCAAATTTGTTTAAACTTTCTATATATATCAATGCATAATTAAAATGTAAGTACTCTGATAAAAAGAGTATAAAAATCGAGTGACCCTAGACAGTTTAATCTGTATTAAACACAGCTTATTATTTCCAATCGGGACGAAACATAGGATTGGCTTAGGCGACTGTCACTCTCTCGCAACCATGGCAACCACCCTTTTGCCACACATGACCTGCCCACTTGCGCGTGCACGTTTGATTTGAGGAATTCAACAGGCAAGGATCCTAGGAATACCAAAACAATGGCAGAGAAAAATTTTTTTGTTTATTTTTCATGAAGCATGTGTCATTAGCACACGTAGCTGCGTAATATAGCTAACATAACATTACTTAGCGAGCCGTAGTAGAGACGATAAATAATCTATAGGAGCCCAGAAGGGAGGGGGTGGAGTGAATGGAAATAATGAGCAACAGTCGTGAGAGGTCTACAGACACTCGATTTTTATACTTTCTTTTTCAGAGTACTAACATTTTAATTATGTATTGATATATAAATAAAGTTTAAACAAATTTGGAAAAAAAGTTTTTATACATTTTTTACCTACCCTGACTTTAACTAATTTTTGGAATGGTATTGTATATGAAAAATGCAATTCATACATCAGTTACTTGAATAAACCTCTTCAAAGAAGAACGTTTTACTTTTCTGAATTAAAATGTTATATTATTTGGGACATGAAAGCTCAAATGTCAATGTGAATGCAAATGTCCTGATGTTAGAAGAACAGAATTTTTGATAAGTAAATCTTATTAAATTATTAGCTGTAATCTTTTATTTATGTTTTATTGTTTACATTTACATCTGTATTTATTCCACATATTATATTATATATAAAATGTCCTTTTTCTTCAAAACAATTGACACTTTTTGATATACTGCTATCTAAAGCAATGACATTTTTTTTTTCTTCTCAGATACTTTTAAGAGTCAGTCGGTCTGTCCTTCTGTCAGTTTTGTAAGATGCTTGTTTTTCTCTTCACATCAGCAGTGGCACCAGATTTCTCCAATAGTGTGCTAAAGGCACAGACACTGGCTCGGCAGGGTGGAGATGTTTTGATTGAGTGCAGGCCCCGCATGTCCCCGCGTGGGATGATCTCCTGGAGGAAGGGCAAAGAAGCCCTGCGAGAGAGCCACAGGTATTTTTACCAACCCATTTCCCTTTGTCTGCCAAGAACCTGTTTATTAAAGTGATACAGACAGAGCAATATGGTTCAGGTCAGGCAGAGGGTTTTTACTGATCAAAGGCTTGATTATTCACATCAAAACGTCTCAACAACAACAGCCACTGCATTTGCATTTACTTGATCTAGAAAAATAAAAACTCTTTCAGGTCACAGAATAGCATCAACAGCACTTGAACAATCAGCCAATCACTGATTACTGAATCTGTAGTTCCATAAACGATTTTTATTTTGTTATAATGTAAAATCTAGCATTGTAAAAGTTCATTTGGACCTTTCTTTTGTTGACTAGAACATTCATTTTCATATTTATGTATACAGTAGATTTAGGTGGTTGGTTTAAATGTGTTTGATACAAAATTATCAAATCACAAATAGATTCATGTATTTTACAGAAAATAAGTATATAAGCATTCAATGTTTTTATTTATTTTACAAGATTCTGTCCACTACTGCATTTAGGCTCATAATATAAATCAGTCATCCAAGATGGTCATTTCTTTCTGTCTTCAGTCACAAAGAAATGTAGGTTTTTGAAGAAAACATTTCATGATTTTTTTTTTCATATAATGGACTTCAATGGTGGCCAACGGGCTGAAGGTCCAAACTGCAGTTTCAGTGCAGCTTTAAAGGGCTCTACATGATCCCAGCTGAGGAATAAGGGTCTTATCTAGCGTCATTTAAAAAAAAAAAACATAAAATTATATGCTTTTTTACCACAAATGCAAATCTTGGACTATAGCTCGTTGGAAAGCTCGGGAATGACAGGTGGAAGTAATCTAATCCTTTAAGTCATTATCCTATAATACATTTAATAAAATAACAGAAAATAATGGGGATCTCTCCCTACAAAGATCATTATTTTAAAACATTATTTATTTTATTTTAAATATTCTTAGAAATATTTTTGTCAGTCATTTATGTATGAATTTATATACTGTATAAACAAAATACTAGAATTCAAAAGATTTTTTAAAGAAATGAACACTGTTATTTAGCAATGAAGAAATGGATCAAAAATGACAATAAATAAAAAACACTTTTCAAATAAACATTGTTCTTTTAAACTTTCTGTTCATCAAAGAATCAAAAGAAAGTAACTGTAATGGTGCTAACAATTCTGCTTTGCCATTACAGGAATAAATTACATTTTATACTACAGTATATTCAAATAGAAAATAGTTAATTTCAATTCTAATAATATTTTACATTATTGCTTTTTTTTTACTATATTTATAATCAAATAAATGAAGCACTGGGGAGCATAAGAGACTTATTTAAAAAACAACCCCAAACTTTTGATTGATATTATATTAAGCAGACCATCATATAGAGTTCTGGATATTCCATCTGAATGATTAAAATGGCTTAAAGGTCACCTCCCCTGACATGGATAGCATCCATTGGAGAATTAAGTATGACTGAGTACAGAATAAGAAAGAAAATTAACATCAAAGAAATCTAGTCACATTAGATTTAAGGATTATGCAAATGCATTCACATTGACTATTATTAATATTTGCATATAGAATTTCTAACTTGTCTGACCAAGAGTTAAATTCAGCAAGCATCTAAGTGATTCAAAATCGGGTCTGTTTGTAAGCCTGAACCTGGAAACAGCTCTGAACCAACCTCCAGACCAAGGACTCATGTTTGAATAGGTTTTTATAGTGCATATAAGGCAGTGCATCACAGATTTCTCATTAGCTTACACTTTAGATAAATCCATGGATGAATTAAGCAGAATGGCACTGTGCCTCTAAGGAGAGAGTACCACTGAGCTCTTCAGTCTGAAGCTGCTGTAAGAAAATCATTAGTAGCCATCACTGTCTATCAACCTTGTGCTAACATCCACCCACAACCTAGAGCTGGAGGTTTGGAGAGGGAAAGGGTCTCTCATTAAACACTGCTGCACTACTGGGAATGTGTTTATGAGAGCCAGAGAAGAAGAAAACCAAAGAACAGCTTTTCAGACTTCTATAATGATCATGTGGAAAGGGAAAAGGTTGCTTTCACTTCTTTATGTCCAATTTTGCACTAACAATGTAGTGCTTGTTGGAAATCTGCTGACTGTATGCAAATACGATTGTAGTCTTTTACAGTTTCCAGCTTTTCCATGTTTGTGCATAAATAAGTAAAAGTTGCACAAATTTATTCATGCATAATTATACACCTGACAGGTTTTGTAAAATGTGTTAAAGACATAGTGAAGTTGCTGGTAACATATTACAATAGTGACAATCAACAACAATTATTACTGCATTTTTATAAATGTTCATTCATAATACATAACAAGAAAAGGTATTATTTATTATTTCATGTTAGCTATCGCATATTGCAAATGGTGATAGAATATATAGAAGCTTAATGTAATGTGTTACCAAATTGCTTGACCTGCTCAGTTTTCCTCCCTGTGTGAAGTATTTGCTTTAAATGTTGGGCATAGCATTCAAGAAGAGTTAGAATGTAAATCTCCTAAAAAATATATATATAAATAAATAAATAAGTATTGGCAAATGTATGCTAACAGAAGTAAACGAAAATCCACAAAACTCAACTCAACTCATTAGGCAAAGCGAGTTACGGTATACTGAATGTGTTCTCTTTGACTTATTCCCCCACCCGCTATCATCCACCCGATGGAAGTGTAATTTTGGCCTCAGCTAGAGTAGAACCATTGATGATAATTCCACAAGACTTGAGGATGACATGCCTGCTGAAAGCTCTCATATCAACATGCCTTCATTTCTAAAATTTCCACTTACTAAATTCTTGCAAACATTGGCATATCTATAAAAGAAGGCTGTTTACATTGGTGGTGGGAGCAGATCTTTTTCTCTTCGCAGTGCTGTGATGAAGACCACTGCATACTGAAAGGTCACGGTGTAAATGAAGCACATCCTGCACACTGCTCTTCAACATTTTTCATTGCTGGGGCCCCTGCACTACAATTAATAAAAGCAGCATACAACTAATTTTCTATTTTTTTCTGCACTTGTGGAACATGGAAATGTAGTTTTTTGATTAAGCTTAAAATGTAATTTCAGACACAAAACTCTGTCTTGACTTAATCAGCGTCTTATATAGCCCCACCAAAAGAATTCTGCTTCAATATACAGTATACATAGCATGCTCATATAGACAGACTTGTTAATATGACATTGCACTGTGGTTACCATCACAGGAAATAATGTGTTATGTTCAGAAGCTGAATGTTGATTCCAGTGTAATAATTTACAGGACACGCAAATATGATGTTCTTTAAATATTTGAACACCAAATTTATGAAAGTATATTTTATTGGAATATAAAGTGATTTTAAACCATCTGTATTACTTAAAACAGCATGTGTAATTGAAAATTGTTTCTTAAGTCTATAAAAAGTGCAACTTTAAAAGTGTACAACATTAACCTTGAATTATTGCTTCACCTAATTCACACCATGCCATCAAAATCTCTCTCCAAAATCTCAAAGCAGGTATTATCTTTCTACTTCTCCCTCAAACTCTCAGTTTTATTATTCTTTTATGGTGCTTTTGTCATTTTGGAGCTTGACAGTTCCAGTTCCCGTTTATTTTACAAGACAAAGCCTTTTGTGTTTCACAGAATAAAGAAAGCCTTAAGGGTTTAGAAGACAAGAAGGTGATTAAATAATGACAGAACATTTTATTTTTGGCTGAACTGTTGAAAACCAGAAACCATGGCCAAAATGTTGTTGTTTTGTGATGTGGAAAGTCTTGCTAGTAATAGCTGCAGAAGACTACTACTTAAAAAGAAAAAAAAGAAAAGAAACTTTAAATAGAGAGCTTATATCATCTATTGAAAGTGAATATATCAGAGCTGGTTTATCAGCAAGGAAATTTTCAAAGAAGAGTTTCATTTTTGTGTGTTTGGCTTTTAAATGTTTTATTTTCACATGTATATAAAAGATTCTGCCTATCGATCTCTGTGGCCAGACTGAAGTTCATTGATCTTCAGTGTAATATAATAACTCGTTTTAAAGCTTGTTTATCTGGATGAATGGTGTTGCAAGGCTTTCATCGTTTCACTTTGTTGTCTAGAGTCTCTGTTCTGGATAATGGCAGTCTCCGGATATCCAATGTCTCCAAACTAGACGCAGGTCTTTACACCTGTGTTGCGAGAAACCAGTTCGGAGTGGCAAGCAGTGCAGGCACACTAGTGGTAAAAGGTATGCTGGGACATTCTAGTATTTAGTACATGAATTATACTCTTGGACACTTCTGTACATGCATGCATGTAACATGATGATGACAATATGTTTTTATTTATAATCACTAAATGCGTTAAATATATATTAATAAAAAAAATATACAGGTATATATATATATATATATATATATATATATATATATATATATATATATATAAGAAAATTCTACTTCTGTCCAGTGGATGAAAAATAAAATTGATCAAAGGTTATAGTAAAGACATTTATAATGTTACAAAACAGAATTGATAAGAATAAGAAATGTTAAGCTGCAAATCAGCATATTATAATTATTTTGAAGCATCATGTGACACTAAAGACTGTAATGATACTGAAAATTCAGCTCTACATCACAGGAATGAATTTCATTTTTTATATGTATTCAAATAGAAAAGTTGTTTAAAGAAAATTTCGCAATATTCCTGTTTTTACTGTTTTTGATCAATGAAATTCAGCCTTGGTGAGACTAAAAGAAAAGTACAGATCACAAATGTTTTAAAAATGTGTACTGTATGTAAGATATTGTGTTGCAAAACAATATTTTGTATGATATAAATAACTATATAAATGGAAATACATAAATAACTATTTACTATCAACCTACAGTCTTTGCCAGTGTAAGAGTAAAGCACAAGCTCCTTTTCTCCACACTCTCTAGAATAACTGTGCTTGTGGTTCATGCAAAATTGATTTATTTCCTAAGCATTAGAGATGCATGATATGTGTGGAAATAACCATGCTGTGTTTCATTAGGGCTTAAATTCATCTAAAACAACCTTTTTTGCAACTCTGTGAATTCTTCACCCATTTGACAAGGCGACATGGACAATACCAGATATCTGTTACAGCAGCGGTTCGGTGGTCCTTCTTGTTTTTAAAACTGGTTTCTATAGAAACTCTCTGGTTTCTTCTCCTGTTCTCATTTTCACATGAAAGCCTGGATCCCGAATACATGTTCATTTGACATGTTAATTTGCAAACAGTGTAAATAAAATTGCTCCAGCAAAATTGACGTGTTTGCTGTATTAAAGAGACATCTCTGCAAGAAGTGCGTGATAAAGCATGAATAATTCAGCACAAGGGAATCCAGAGATTACTAATCAGTAATGATTCATCCCGTAAATTAAAGCTGAACCAGCTGTTTAATTAATATGAAATATAGCAAGGTTTTTTTTTTCATCCTGACCCTCTTCTCTGACATCCCCTATTTCAACCTCATCTGAGGAATATCAAACATTATTTTATTGTTTATTGTTTTTATTTATTTATTTTTGTCAAGAAACAATGAAAAAGAGGTGGCTGATAATTACATGATAGATAGATAGATAGATAGATAGATAGATAGATAGATAGATAGATAGATAGATAGATAGATAGATAGATAGATAGATAGATAGATAGATAGATAGATGTTTGACGTACTTACTGACTCGTTGAAATTAAAACCTTTTGAAAGGTTGAATATATCTGAGATTTTTAGGAGAAATAGAGAATTTACCTCTATAAGACTTGTTTCAGATGAAAATCTAACAGGATATTGACATCTAGTGGTGATAGAAGTGTAATGCTTAAACCACTCTTGCCTCAGCTCAAATGTAATATTGTTAATAATAATATAATACATTATTCTGTGTAGGGCCTTTAACAATTGTTTTCTTAAAGCATTTTACAAAAAAAAAAAACACAAGGACAATGTAAAAGAATGCATTTTAAATACAAGAAAAACAACAATGACAACTAGGAATATTAACACATAATTATTAAATAATCACATATAGAACAGATAATCAAGTAAAAGCAACCCTGTTCAGCCAAATACTGTGGAGCCAAATAATGCAAAGCCTTATACATTAGCAAAAGGATTTTTGAAATCTATACCTGTACCTGACAGGGAGCAAAAGACTCCAAAATAGGGGTTATATACCAACCCTGCCCCCATATAGAATTCTAGATGCCAAATTTTGCACATATTGTGGTTTGTTAGGAGGATTCACAAACTCCAACAAGGAGAGCATTACAGTACACAAGAAAACAAAAGAGTAAATCAGCCTTTCAGTAAAAGATTAAAGAAGGAGGTCTTGACAGTGTTCTGTAAAAAAGGCTTGAATGACAGGTTGGCATTAAAGATGACTCCAACACAGCACCATCAAATGACAAAGTTAGAGCCAGTATTACACAATTGATGGGGAGAGCCGAGGAGCATGACTTCACAACTATGTAAACATAAAATGATTAGACATCCATATCTTAATCTCAGAAATACAGTTGGAAAAATGACATTCTGGTTTTGAATTAATATAAATCAAAAATGTATCAGGCTAACTAAAGGTCAACATGTCTCATCTTAAGCTACTAGTAGATCCTGGTCATAATGTGCACACGTATATCCAAGTGCTGTTTTATGCACCAAGCTACTGATGACTAGTAATGTACAGTTATAAATGTATTTGCTACTGACCACCTCATTCTTATTTCAGAGCCAACAATCATTACTTCTAAAGCCACCCAGCTGGATGTTACAGTGGGAGAGAGCGTTGTTATTCCATGCCAGGTATCTCGTGACCCTACCCTGGACGTGAGATTCACCTGGTTTTTCAACGAGCAGCTGATCAATTTTGGAAGCCATGGGGGATATTTTGAAAAAGTTGGTGGGGTACGTGTCGTTCTTTTAGCACTGCTTTCTGATATTCATGTTTGTTGATTTGAAAAGACACCAGAAAATCGAAATCTAACAGAATCTGTACATGAATCTGTAAATATCATTGGGGTTTTTGCTCTCAGACATCTGCTGGTGACATTATGATTCGTAACATTCAGCTAAGGCATGCAGGAAGATACACATGTGCCGTCCAGACTAAAGTGGACAGTGCGTCTATAGCGACAGATGTTGTGGTACGAGGTAATGTTTTTCCAAACACAAAACCCCGCTAGGTTGAAACCTACCAAGACTAAAAATATGTTAAAACATATATATCTAGATAAAGTTTTATCATTATTTCCTCACAGGTCCCCCTGACCCACCACTAGACATCAAAGTTGATGAAGTGACAGAGACAACGTCCTTTGTGTCCTGGAGTCCAGGCCCTGATAACCACAGTCCCGTCTTTGCTTACAACATTCAGATCCGAAGCCCTTTCTCTCTCGGTTGGCAGGCAGCCAAAACAGGTGTGCATTGCTTTTATGATACCAGTATTTCATAAACACATCTTTATCCTATGTTCAGACCTCTCATGTCAATGAAACTGAACACCAACTATCAGTTCACTGCAACAGTTGTTGAAGTTTGCAAGCTGGTCCAATCAAAAGTTTCAGAAATACTCAGTGTTTAGTAGTCAGCTTTGTTTTCTGGCCACAGTGTATACACACATTTTCTGCTCATTTATTGGGAAATTTCTGTACAATCTTAAGGAGATAAGCATTGCATGTCCATGCATTATTTCCACACTGTATAATTTAAGAATCGTTGTTTTCATATTTTCCCAGGTGTAATGTTTTCTAATAGATAGCTGCTTGTTAATTGCAATGAAATGAAAATGTATTACTTGAACTGATGCTAAATTTAGTTTATATTTATATAAGGTTTATATTACATGCAATTAGTCAAATTAACTTTTTGACCCATTTAAGACTCCAGTACTTTATATGTCATCTCATAATTGTGTTGTCTTTTAATTATTAAAATAATGATGACGTTGTAAATTATGAATGTAAAACAAATTAATGTAAAATTATAATCAAGTACTTTGTACGTTTAAGTATGTTAGTCAACACATCAAAATATTTGTTCCTTTTTAAGCACACACACAAAAAAAGATTAAACAATGATTTAAATTAACTTCAAAACTTTTCATTTGATATTTATTACAAAGTGCAAGAAAATATACTCTCTTTACGTACACTGAATTGGTCTTTTATTTCATTAATATTATATTATCTTCAAGTACAGTTAAATATGCATTTAAGATTAGAAGTTCACTAAAAGTTTGCATTAATTCTTTTTCACAAGGGTACAAGCAGGTTGTTGCTTTTAATGCCAATCACTTGGTCACATCCTGACTGTCCATGTGTGGTTCCGAAAAAGCTGCATACTGGACCAGACCAGACCCTGTCTCTCCAGTCTCTAGCTCATTTTCCAAGTGATTATTTTGTTTCTGGAAATAGATATTTTGAATATATTGAAATATCTCTTCTTGTCTCAGTGCCAGCGTCTCTGGGAGGGCAGCAGTTGACAGCCCGTGTGGTTGAGTTGAGTCCATGGGTTGAATATGAGTTCAGAGTGCTGGCCACTAACTCTGTAGGCACCGGGGAACCCAGCAAACCCTCACAAAAAATCAGGACCAAGGACACATGTATGTATATAGTTATATGTTTGATTTCCAACCAAAAAAGGCAAATCCTAAGCACTAATTACACATTAAATACAACACCTCAAGGTCAGACGCAAGTAAAAACATTCAACTGGAAAGCTGCTTTATAGAAGAATTTAAAATTGGTTAGTGTTTCATGTTTAATATTGTAAAGCTGCTTGCTTTAAAGCAATCTATTTTATTAAGTGTTATAAATAAATGTGACGTGACTGGAGTGCTGAATTGCAAAGCTCATGCAAACATCCACATAGCAATGATCAGATAACTGCTTTTTCACCACTCATTTTTGTTGTGAGTATATTTTGTTATTGAGAGGAAAGTTTGCAGAACATATTAACATATTCACTGAAATTATATTTGATAACAGTATACCTCTGCAAAGATATTTCCAAAAAAAAAAAAACTTTGCTGTGAGTATACTGGAGACTTCATAAGTTTTGGGAAAGTTAACAGAATTGTTAAAATAAAACAAGGCACTTCTACAAGATTTGATTAGAGTTCTCTTCCAACCATACTGCTTATTAAACCCTTACGCTCAGAACCAGGAAGCTGTCTCTGTGGTATCATGCTCAACAAATGGAGGTGAAAAATGCCCCGTCTGCACTTCTGGGGTTTCTCTTCTTGTGAAAGTATTTTTCTTTTAATACTGCAGTGCCAAGGACGACCCCAGCCAGAGTCAGTGGAGGAGGTGGCAGTCGCTCGGAGCTTGTCATCACTTGGGAGGTAACAAAGCAGGCTCTCACTTGCACATTTAAGTGCACAAAATGTAGCTGTCAGTGGTGGGCTGACCACTGGCCTGTTTCAAAAACAGGCCCATCATGCTGTCAAATTGTCTGGTCTGTGATGTAAACAGCATAAAATAGGCAGATACTCTTCAGTGAAGCAGACAAAATGTTTAAGGATTTTAGCAATTATGTTTCAAAATGTGAAAAGCAAAAAATATGTTCAAGGACCGTTAAAGGGATTTTCCATTGCCTACTGAGACAAAACCTCTTGTATAACACTGCTGTGGTATAAAGATAAATCAGTCTTTCCCTTGCTCATTCTCTCACCCTTTTTCATCTTGTGTCTGTGGATACTTGTGGTGCTTTCCAGCCAGTCCCAGAAGAGCTACAGTGCGGTCCAGGGTTCGGCTATGTGGTTGCTTTTCGCCCTCTTGGTGGTCAAAGCTGGATGCAGGCGGCCGTGACGTCTCCTGATGCATCCCGATACATCTTCAAAAACGAGAGCATCCCTCCATTCTCTCCATTTCATGTGAAAGTGGGAGTTTACAACAACAAAGGGGAAGGTCCTTTTGGATCTGCGACCACTATATACTCAGCAGAAGAGGGTAAACCAATTTAACAATCTTAATTTAATATGCAGAGACATCTATAAATAAGCCATTCACAAGTCCAGTTCCTCAAAATGTTTAAAGGGGACACCAGATTAAACTTTTTTGCATTTCGTTGCGTTTTTGGCATATCTGCCAGCTCAGAAAAGATGAACCAATCATTACAGTAGACTCTACTGAACACACTGTACTTCTGTCCCTCACAGCCTTGTCTTTATCCCTTTCAAAAATGAAATGTTTGGTGCTACCACTACCCTAAGGTCTACTGGCTCAATCAGTGACATTTGTTTGTTTGTACAATTGAAGATAGTGCAAGTATATGGGGCGCCGTTTGTAAAGCGGCTCATGCTGAAAATAACAGCAACATTTTGTCACATTTAGCTTCAAACAATGTTTAAAAAACTGGTATGAAATTTTGACGGTCACTTTTTAGCACATTTACAACAATATTTGTCAACTTAGAGATATTTTAAATAGTTAAATATGAATATTAAATGTTACACCTAAATGTTAAATGTTAAATCTAAATGCTAAATCTAAATGTTAAATCTAAATCTAAATGTTAAATCTAAATGTTAAATCTAAATATAAATGTAAAATCTAAATGTTAAATCTAAATCTAAATGTTAAATATAAATATAAATGCTAAATATAAATATAAATCTAAATGTTAAATATAAATTTAAATCTAAATGTTAAATATAAATCTAAATGTTAAATATAAATATAAATGTTAAATATAAATATAAATGTTGAATCTAAATGTTTCGGGTGAAACTAAATATTTAGCTAATATGCAAATTCAAAATGTCGCAAATGCCAAAATAAAAGCTCGATGAGGTCAGTGTGTGTACATCGTGTCAAATAAGTAACAAATAAAAACCATCTCATCCGAGGAAATTGACTCTTGGACATGGATTATCGTGATAATGACTACCTAAAATAATAAGCAAGTTTGGAGAAAATGTATTTGAAGAGTAGGCTAGTGTCACCTTTATGAAAAGTGGGGGACTTATGATGACCTGTAGCCATAATAGCCAGCCGCGAAGGGTCTCACTTTGACTGAATGTTATGTCCTCACCATAGACTGTATCACTCATCATGTCATCACTCTCTGTCATGTTCACATGCTTAAACGCCATGAAGAGCCTATTTCCCCGCCCACCCCTGACCAGGTACGGTAACTATTGACGCTACTGTCATTCAAAATGTCCAACGAATCAGGGTTAGCTGAGAGAATAGGCTCTTGCTAGCATTTAAGCATGCAAACATTTTCATATATGTGACACTAGCCTACTCTTCAAATACAGTTTCTCCAAACGTGTTTATTATTTTAGGTAGTCATTATCACGATAATCCATGTCCAAGAGTCAATTTCCTCAGATCAGATGGTTTTTATTTGTTACTTATTTGACACGATGCTATAAACACACACTGACCTCATCGAGCTTTTATCTTGGCACTTCCGGTTATTGGCATTTTGAATTTGCATATTAGCTAAATATTTAGTTTCTACCGAAACATTTAGATTCAACATTTAGATTTAGATTTTAAATTTAGATTTAGATTTAGATTTAGATTTAACATTTAGATTTAACATTTAGATTTATATTTAACATTTAGATTTAGATTTAACATTTAGATTTAACATTTAGATTTAAATTCAGATTTAACATTTAGATTTAAATTTAGATTTAAATTTAGATTTAACATTTAGATTTTACATTTATATTTAGATTTACCATTTAGATTTAGATTTAACATTTAGATTTAACATTTAGATTTAACATTTAGATTTAACATTTAGATTTAGCATTTAGATTTAACATTTAACGTTTATGTGTAACATTTAATATTTATATTTAACTATTTAAAATATCTCTAAGTTGACAAATATTGTTGTAAATGTGCTAAAAAGTGACCGTCAAAAATTCATACCAGTTTTTAAACATTGTTTGAAGCTAAATGTGACAAAATGTTGCTGTTATTTTCAGCATGAGCCACTTTACAAACGGAGCCCCACACAAGTGGAGCAGAAATTACCTTTAGGTATATATACAGGTATCTGAAATGCTCAGAATGTTATGTTGCTACAGAGTTGCTTTGTTTGGTTAGGGTAAATAGAATGTGCTAAACATTTGCTAGTGCATCAGTGCTATAATAATGAGCTTAAAGATGCCGAAACATTACAGTAATGATTCTGACCATAGAGCCCAGTCGTGCCCCCAGTCGCGTCCGTGCCAAGAGCCTGTCAGCCTCAGAAGTGGAGGTCAGCTGGAAGCCTTTACCATGGAGCACCAGTAGGACACGCATAATGGGCTATGAGGTGAGGACAACACAACTAAAGCTAGCTAATGAATCATACTGGGTTTGTTCTACATGGCTGTGTAAGTAATGTGTTGTTATAACAATTCTCACATCCAGTATTCTTAACGCAGTAACTACCAATAAACAATGCTATAAAAATTTATATGTTGGGGGGTAATGTCAGATGTTTTGTTTGCGGTAGGGGGATTTTTGCTTTATTAGAAACAGAATATCAGTAGGCAAGACTGACTTAAATACTGTATATTCACACAATGACTCACACATGAGCACCTGAGCTCAGTGTGCTGACTACTGCACCACAGCTCCAATAAAGTTTAATCAATGAACGACACTTTGTGATGCTGATTATGACAGCTAGTTGACTGTGAATTTTAGCTGAGGTACTGGAGTACAAAGGACAGACCGGACACAGCCAGTGTGATGAGGACAGTGGGAAACCGGACATCTGCTGTCATTCGTGGACTGGACCCCAGCAGTACATACTACATCAAACTCAAAGCCTACAACAGTGCTGGGGTTGGACCTGATAGTGTTGTTGTGAATGTCACCACTAAAAGGCCCCGTAAGTGTGACATGGCCCCTGGCCTTTGTGTGTTATTGTATATAACCATAACCGTGTTATTGTTTCCATTTTATCATTAGTTTAAAAGTTAGAGTATCTGCAAAAGATTTTGCATTTGTTTTTGACAGTTTATAGTCTTATTAAGGAAAGTTGAGGGGTTGGTTCACACAACATGAATTCATATTCACCAAAAACATTCAAAAAGCATATAATTTTTTTTTTAAGTAATCAATATGATTACCAAGTTTATAAAGTGATTATCAAGTTGTTTAATCCAGTCAAACTGCTAGATTCAAATTAATTTATTTTGCATTGTCTTTTGCAATTACCACATACGCACATTCGAGAAGTTATCATATGTCAAACGTAGGATGGTATCTATGCAACATTTTATAAATGTAGCCTCAGCTCTTAACAGCAAAGTAGTTGTAAACTGAATATGTAGGTCTGAAATGTGACGTTTAGCTCTTTAAATGTATTTTATCAGCACCGAGTCAGTCTCCAGTGAAAGTCATATGGAATGCTACAGACTCTAAACTCATCCTCAAGTGGGATCATGTCAAGGCTCTGGAAAATGAGTCCGAAGTTATGGGCTATAAGGTATGAACATACAACCATCACTGCCTCTGGTATAAACATATCTGATGTTTATACCGCAACATTGTTAAATGTTTGATTCTGATTCTGGTTGACAGATTACAGTTCTGTAAATTGAAAAATGCACACCATGAATTGAACGGCTAATGGTCTGTTTCATATAAATTGAGATTTAAACCAGCTGTCTTGTTTTCAAGGTAATGTACAAGCAAAGCAGACAGAGTCGGCCCAGTGTGGTGGAGACTAACAGCACATCTCTTGAGCTCTCTCTGCCTGTTGATGAAGATTACATCATCCAGATTAAACCAGTCAGTGAAGGTGGAGAGGGGAGCAGCAGCAAACAGATCACCATCCCCAGGATAGCAGGTCTGAACTTATAGCCCTTATGGAATTTATAACTGTTACCCTTCAGTATGCTGAACACGTGGTTGTTGTTTTCTTAGGCTATCACATCAATAATGTCATTTTTGGTAATTATATAAATAACATGAGTGAAAATCTTTTATTGAAGGAGAACCAGAATACCTATCGCAACTGTAAAAATCTTTTTTGTTGTTACAGTTTTTAGTTGTTTGTTGGCTATCTGAAATGTGATATTTTTAAAATTTTCCTATTTATATTTTGCAGTTGCACATGTGGTTGGATTTGCCCCAGAGAGGAAAGCACTATCAGTGCTCGTAACACTATCACTCTACTGTACAGTCAGGACTTTCTTATGACAGATGAACTGAACTCTACAGCGGAGAGAACAGTACAAACATCTACAAGTGGAACCACTTGTCTTTTTCCAGTATGTTTTACAAATGAGACTCTTCAGAAGGAAAGTTTTCCTCTCGCTTTTTAAAGGAGGAAGTTTGCTAATCTGGTTTTGATCACTGACACCAAAGCTGTCGAGACAGTGGAGTAGGTTCTATCGCATTTTTGGGGGGATAAATGTGTCGACAGATGTTACCCACGTGGTTTCCAACCAGGAATGGGATATTCAAGGGCATAAAATGTCATACTGTTCACATACAAGGACATCTGTT
Organism: Carassius carassius; assembly: GCF_963082965.1. Taxonomy (NCBI): domain Eukaryota; kingdom Metazoa; phylum Chordata; class Actinopteri; order Cypriniformes; family Cyprinidae; genus Carassius; species Carassius carassius. The sequence goes on along the minus strand of NC_081800.1, from coordinate 8,550,818 downwards.
TGAATAAGATGAATCCAGATTCATCCATTGGACGGTTGGCAGTGGAGAAACACACATATGCCTTTTCCATAGGAAGGTGGGAATACTTCTTTGAAGATAATCTCTACTGCCATACCAAACAGACACATTCATTATAAGACCATCAACCCATTTAATCAGCTGTCCTCAAATTAAACAGTTTACAGTCCCCCGGTGTTGACATGCCCATCCGTCTGTTTGAAAGACAAAGCTAATGCTGCTGGCCTTACTTATACAGTGAAAGAGCTCGAGCTGGTTGTTCCTTCAGTCATGCACTGAGATCTTTGTTTTGCTAATGTGTGTGACTCTTTAATGAGAAACAGTATGTTAAATATCCTCAGGACCAGAACAGCCTTAAATAGTTGTCTTGCTATCTTTTCTGGCTTAGTATGTTCATTTACAATTCCGTTATTTGATGAGTACAACAGATATTTTGATTGTAAAAGACCAGCTTTTTGTTTTCCGTTAAGGTGATTTCTATAGGTTATAGCTGTGATCATTGAAATACCTAGAACACAATGCCTATGTTCCATTTTCAAGCTGTTTAGCATGAATTGGCTCAGTAGTGGCTTTAAATACAGTATTTGAATGGACTGTCTGCTTTTAATAAATGAAGGAACACAAGTAATGTTCTTTAAGATATCTGTGAGTTAGTCATAATCATTTATACTGTCATAGAATGCAAAATGTATACCTTCAGGGATGCAAATTCACGAATTGTGGAAAAGGTGAGAAGGTCAGAGGGCCTCCTGACGAGTTTAACATGCTTAATTAAATTATTCAAATATTGACAAATTTAAACCTAGCTCTGGCTAATTAACTTCAAAAACCAGTAGCATCTGGCTCAAACACATTAGAAAGTGATAGAGTCAGCATGAAATGAAAATCTTATATATTTTATGTTATGATCTTAAATAATTAATCTGTGCATGACCGTATGTATGTATGTATGTATATATATATATATATATATATATATATATATATACATATATACACACACATATGTATACAGTACAGACCAAAAGTTTGGAAACATTACTATTTTTAATGTTTTTGAAAGAAGTTTCTTTTGCTCATCATGTCAGGGTTCGGGGCTAATCACCTGCCTTTTGGGGTTGTGAATGTGTGTTTTGATGGTTTGACAGCTCACTGCGTCTACCTGTTTGATTTGAGTTTTGCCCGCCCTCCTTGTTTCTCCGTTGTTAACCTTAATTGTTCGCCACCTGTTCTCAATGTTCTTCTAATTTCTTCCCTTTATAATTCCCTGTGTTTCTCTGTCCATGGCCAGACTGTTGTAACTCTTACCAATAGCTCGAGCTGGTCTGTGTACTCCCCTTGTGTTGTCTTCAGGCTCCAGTGTCTTTTGCTGTATTGCTCTGCCTCTTGTTCTCACAAATGCAGTACTCCAAGAAGATTCCAGCGCTCATGTCTCTGTTATTTGGCTGTCAAACCAGCTAAACTGTAGAACGATACTCATCTGCCTTGTCTCATCTGCTTTCAATAAAGCTCAGTGTAACCCGCAACTGAATCCAGCTCGTTTCTCCGGACAGAACAGTCTGGCCAATTATGGATTCAGCGGGATCTGATCCACTTCGCTCGGCTCTCATACAGCAGGGAGTTTGGTTGGGTCAGCATGCCATCCAGCTCAACACCATTGCGCAGGATGGGGACGCTCTTAAGGCCCGAGTCTTCGAACTCCTCACACGATTGGATAGCCTTCAGCGAGAGGTGACGAGCCACACTGATGTTGTCAAGTGTCCAGAGGTCACTCCTGTCATGTCCACAGATGTTGTCAAGTGTCCAGAAGATGTTGTCAAGTGTCCAGAGATCTCTCCTGTCATGTCCACAGATGTTGTCAAGTGTCCAGAGATCACTCGTGTCATGTCCACAGACGTTGTCAAGTGTCCAGAGATCACTCGTGTCATGTCCACAGATGTTGTCAATTGTCCAGAGACCACACCTTCAGAGGTTGCCCCTACCTACTTTGTCTGTTTGGCCATAGAGTTTGTTCCTGTCTTGTCAAGTCCTCAAGTGTTGTTCCTACCGGTCACATCAGGGCCATGTAAAGTGTTCCTGCCTGTCCTGTCAGACCTACAGAGGCCATTCCTGCCAGTTGGGTCAAGGCCTTAGACGGTGTTCCTGCCTGTCAAGCTATGGTCATGTAAAATGTTCCTGTTGGTCCGGTTATGTCCTGAGGTCGTCTTTGCCAGTTGGGTCATGGCTGTGGAGATGTGTTCCTGTTTGCCTTGTAAAGCCCGCGAAGGTCATTCCTGCTAGAGGTTGCGACCACAAGATCATACCAGACCAGCTGTCTGCTGCTTCTGACGAGTCCCTCGGAGGATGCTCCTGCTAATTGTCAGCCATCTGAAGGGGCTAACTTTTTTTTTTTTCCTGTCCTTAAAGATTGTTTATGTTTGTCTTGTCAAACTCACAGAGGTAGGCCTCTTCCTGGAGCGTCAGGTGACGCTCCTGGGAGGGGGAGGGGGAGGGGGAGGGGGGGGGGGGGGGTACTGTCAGGAATCTGGGCTAATCACCTGCCTTTTGGGGTTGTGAATGTGTGTTTGGATGGTTTGACAGCTGACTGCGTCTGCCTGTTTGATTTGAGTTTTCCCCGCCTTCCTTGTTTCTCCGTTGTTAACCTTAATTGTTCACCACCTGTTCTCAATGTTCTTCTAATTTCTTCCCTTTATAATTCCCTGTGTTTCTCTGTCCATGACTGTTGTAACTCTTACCAATAGCTCGAGCTGGTCTGTGTACTCACCTTGTCTTCAGGCTCCAGTGTCTTTTGCTGTTTTGCTCTGCCTCTTGTTCTCACGAATGCAGTACTCCAAGAAGATTCCAGCGCTCATGTCTCTGGTATTCGGCTGTCGAACGAGCTAAACTGTGGAACGATACTCATCTGCCTTGTCTTATCTGCTTTCAATAAAGCTCAGTGTAACCCGAAACTGAATCCAGCTCGGTTCTCCTGACACATCAAGCCTGCATTTATTTGATCAAAAATACAGAAAAAACAGAAGAAAGAAAAAAAAAATTACTGACCCCAAATTAATGACCAGTAGTGTATATTGTTATTACAAAATATTTATATTTTAAAAACGTAGCTTTTTTTTTTTTTTTTTTTTTTTCATCAAAGTATCCTAAAAAAGTATCACATGTTCTGAAAAAATATTAAGCAGCAGAACGGTTTCCAACTTTGATAATGAACCATCATATTAGAATAATTTCTAAAGGATCATGTGATAATGATCCTAAAAACTCAGCTTTGCATCACAGAAATAAATGATAATTTAAAGTATAATAAATTTAAAAATAATTATTTTAGATTGTAATATATCACAATATTACATTTTGTTTTCTGTATTTTTGATCAAATAAATGCAGGCTTGATGAGCAGAAGAAACTTCTTATAAAAACATTTAAAATAGTAATGTTTCCAAACTTTTGGTCTGTACTGTGTATATATATATATATATATATATACAGTACAGACCAAAAGTTTGGACACACCTTCTCATTCAAAGAGTTTTCTTTATTTTCATGACTAGGAAAAATGTAGATTCACACTGAAGGCATCAAAACTATGAATTAACACATGTGGAATTATATACATAACAAAAAAGTGTGAAACAACTGAAAATATGTCATAGTCTAGGTTCTTCAAAGTAGCCACCTTTTGCTTTGATTACTGCTTTGCACACTCTTGGCATTCTCTTGATGAGCTTCAAGAGGTAGTCACCTGAAATGGTCTTCCAACAGTCTTGAAGGAGTTCCCCGAGAGATGCTTAGCACTTGTTGGCCCTTTTGCCTTCAGTCTGCGGTGCAGCTCACCCCTAAACCATCTCCATTGGGTTCAGGTCCGGTGACTCTGGAGGCCAGGTCATCTGGCGCAGCACCCCATCACTCTCCTTCTTGGTCAAATAGCCCTTGATGCCTTCAGTGTGACTCTACAATTTTCATAGTCATGAAAATAAAGCAAACTGTTTGAATGAGAAGGTGTGTCCAAACTTTTGGTCTGTACTATAGGAGTACAGTATATATATATATATATATATATATATATATATATATACTGTATATATATAGTCTGCTTAAACTTTTTTGTTTACTTATATAATCTGTTTCACTTACGTACATCACAATATTAAAGACAAGATCTGCTGCTACGACCCTTTCATCACAACTTTGATATTACCAACACATCGTCTTTTATATTATATTTTATTGTTGCCTAAACTGACTGAGAAGGTTTTGAGTCTATTAGCCTTCAAATGAATATTCCAAGTTAATTGGAACTTTTAGAGACGTCATTTATGGCATGCTCTCAGTTAAAACTGAAAATAACTTTGACTTGCCCAAAAGTGGGCTATAGCCATAACACTCAGGCTAAACATGTTTTAGTGAGACTAGTGTGATGGCCATTCTCACGGTCACCGTGATTTTGCAAAGACATGTTCCTGGATCAACATTAGGCCTACTGTCCAAAAATATAGACTTGACCTGGTCCCTACCTGCTGGATCCCAGGCCGGCTTTTTTGTTCTCAGATGCGGCCTCGGTTGCTGTGTCAGTATCAGCAGTGGAATTGATGGTTGAACTCCACACTTTTACTAGTGGGTTTATTAAAAAACGACGAATGTCCATTTTGTTTATTTAGCATGTAGACTAAAGCGGGAACAGAACGAGAAGAGAGTCCACTCACGGAACTTACCGCGATACTTTGAAGTCCGCCAAAATGAGCTTCTTTTTCAATATAGTAATTAAAAATAATTCATTCTAAACTTACTCATTATATCCACAAAAATTATAAGATAGGACAAATAAAATGAGAAAATATGAATTCTGTATTTTTTTTTTATTTTTCAAAGCACAAGACAGTCATTAATTGACACCCCTCCCCCCCCAAACTCCGCCCATGATGTTGTTCCAGAGAAGCAGGGAGAAGCCGCGAAGCTGCAAGCATTTTTAGTTGATAACGTTTCACGAAAATGTATATTGACAGTTAACCCTAACGTGAAACTGGTCAACTATCCTCCAGAAGAACTCATCAATCACATTATTCACTTAAGTTGAGTAGAATTTGTTCGGTGTCCATTTTGTTTAGCTGTTTCTTGCACCTTAAAAACTACTTTTGCTTCGTTTTTGCTAGTCAATTCTTATAAGTGATATCATGTTAAACTTAATGGTGCTGATGAATCAAGATAAATGATAATATAAAAGTGTTAATTTGAGGAACAATTATACTCTCCCTTGTGCTTAAAGTCAGAAGTGTTCTCTTGTGTATGTAATTACAGAGATATGATACTGTACATGGAGACCTATTCGCGATTTGATGTATGTTCTTCAGTAAAGCACAAGAGGGCAGTGCAACAGAACTAATGCAACCATTTCGTGAACAAAATGGAAAATATTTGTACCTAAACCTTATAGGGGAGAGTGGGGTGATTTGTGCCAGGGGGGAAGTAGTTCCACCTCTTGTTTCTGGAAAACCATTGAAGAAATTGTTCATGTGACCACATAATTTTAAAAAGCCATCCATTTTACTCATCCTCCAAAGAAGAGAGACACTTGGCATGAGAGGTAATCACAATTTAGCTCAAAAAACTGTTTTTTTTTCCTTTCAAAGTAAAATTTCTATGATCAAGGTTTTTTGATTGTAGCGTCTGAATAATTCTAGAAAAGTCTGAAAACATTTCACACGTGTTTTAGTGCTTTACCAGGCTACACAATGAGTCCATATAGTTAGCATGATGTTAGCTCTTAACTGCTGGATCATGCTAGTTTTGCTAGGATCTAAACTATGTGGCATTCTTAATTTTAGACGAAAACCCATTATGCCACGCACTTATAAACGGAAGACTGACAGGGCTTCAACTGCTCTTGTGGAGTTGGACAGAGCAGTGAAAGAGATGCAACAGGGAAAAATCATACGCCAGGTGGCAAGGGAGATGAATATCTGCAGGATGACCTTGAAAAGATTCAGGGAGAAGAAAAAGGGTTGCCATGATTTTGTCAAGTAAGACATGTTCATGGATCAACATCTTCTGATGATCCTGGATCAACATTATTGTCCAAAAATATAGACTTAACCCAATCCCTATCCCTAAACCTAACCCTACCCATAATTTAGTCCTAAAATCAGAGGGAAATGATAGCTGATTAACAATGGTGTAGAAACTCCTAATCCTGATTGTAAGCCTAAAACAAATATTTCCTGAAAAGTTATATCTCACTTCTGATTGGTTGATTTGAATGTTGTTCCTGGATCAACAAGGATGTTGATCCAGGAACATGTTGTACTTGGTGAAATCATGCTCGCCAAGAAAAAGATAGGAGACGTAACAAAGAAAGGGTATAAGAGAACATCTCTAAAGCGATGGACAGGTAATCATCAATCATAGGATAACATATTCTCTCTCTCTCTCTCTCTCTCTCTCTCTCTCTCTCACACACACACACACACACACATTTAAAGAAAATAATAAAGGGGTTATTCCTGAAGGTGATGTGCTCAAGAAACTACCCACACCCCAGTTTATATTCCCCTGAAGCATTGACAAGTGGGATGTTAAGTAGTATGCTAAATCAAGACCACCTAGACTTACATACCGACGGGATAATCTGGAGAAGTGAAGAGATGGCCTCATCAGTGATTGACTTACCTGCCATTTGTTTAATTTAGCTAACAATGATTTCAGTTTTGAGTTTGAAGAGAGAAGTTTTATTCACTTCTTAAGTCACCTAAGTCACAATAGGATTTTTTAAAATTAGCCTACTAACTTCATTCTTATGTTACATAATTGGCTTACATAATTACATAAAAAGCTTTCCATGCATGTCAGGCATATATTACCATTAAAGCCTTTTGCGTGAAATGATTCACAAATATCATATATTGTGTATTTAAGTTTGTGTTTTCCCAAAAAACTACAAAATATGTCTTATTCCAACAGTTTAATAGGGTGACAATATCTGAATAAACCTTACATTTGTAATGTTGTATTGAATTTGTCTTGTTTTCATATAGCATTACAGTTCATAACATTAAAATGTTCTGTTTTACTTCAGAAATCACTGGCACAATTTACCCCAACGTATTCTCCCAAAAGGCACAACTTACCCCGCACCAGGGGCAAGTTGTGCCACGAGACCACTTTTTTTCCCAAAAGCTATATTTCTGAAACAATTTATTTCAGATCCAAAGTTATTGTTCTCAGGGATGCACCACATCCTGAAATATATGTACATTCTAAAGTGAAAGATATTACTGTCATGGCCTCACTTTAAAGTCACTTTGAGTAAAAACTGGCACAACTCACCCCACTTTCCCCTACAGAATTTACAATTATCAGTTTTTTATTTAACTCAGATACAGCAAATAGCAAACTTGACCACATGGATGGATCTTATTTATTTCGAACACTGTACAGCAAACACACAAAACCAAGCAGTAGAAAGTAGAGGATAGCATTGTAAACAGAAGTGTCTGCAGGTGGAATCTCAGGGGAATTGATGCTAAGAGTACTTTTCTAAGCTTAACTTGTTTTCCTCCAAATCTTAAATGCAACATACAGCGTAAACAAGAGCATTGCCTTGTAAAGAGACAAAACTTTGTCATTGGCTTAGCAAATGGGCTGGCGAAAGAATGCTGCGGTTGATTAGGAATCCAACTATCAACCTTTGCATGGCACTTTTCTTTATATTCAAAAAGAGCTCACATATCCTCAACAATCAGTAACAGAACATGTTGGAAGTATGACGTATACAAATTCCCCTTCTGATATCTGCAGGTTGTGTAAAGTGTTATTATTTTCACATAGTGCACAGTCCTGAACAAATGCATTAGTTACAGAACAACAAGCCTTCACGTGTTAGCAAAGATTGTTAAGAGCTTTCCTGACCTTCTTTCATCCTGTAAAGTTTTCAATTTGGCAATACACACAATTTGAAGCTCATTCATCCATTCAATACTAGAACACATATATGTCCTGTGTCATCCAGGATTTCTACTGCTTTCACAGAGGAACGTTTGTAAAGAGAATCATGGCTCAAGGGTCACGCTTCACTGAAAACCACAGGCTCATGACATTTACACATAAAAAGGTCTCATATCTAACAAATCAGAACCATTTCAACAGCGTTTAAAAATCAGTTCATTGGCACAGCATTGTGTGGGAAGTAACAGTTTTTTGAAAAAAATCACAAAAGTCTCAAACATATAGAGCATATTTGTTAAATATTGGCTTGGAAAATAATTCTAAATAGTTTCTGAATAGAATTTTCTTCAAATGCTTAAATTTTAAACACATTGATTAATTATGTAAGTGTGTCAGCATGTACTGAACTCAAATTAGGTTTGGTTTCTTTGGACTTTTTCACAGTTTAACAATATGTTTAGGACATGAAATAGAGCATTCAACAAGCGAACGTTTTACTTTTTGTGTCGTGCATTTTTAATTTATGTCATACTTGGGGATGTTTCAAATCTAAAATCGAAAGTTTGATTACAATTGGTTCCTTGAAAAGTTTGTACTGTAAATTGGCGCTTTTCATTTGCCTCTTTTCGTGAAATCTAATGAGCACATGTAAGGGCTCCTGAAATAAAACAAACAACTTTTTAGAATAATTAAAATAATAATAACAATAATAATAATAATATAAAATCAGGGGAAAAAGTCCACTATCTCCATATTATGTCTAATATGGAAATAAAAATACTTTTCAGAGGACTGTCAAAAGGTTTGACAATCATACAGTAATACTGTCTGTCTCATTTTCCTCTCTTGTTTGTAACGACACTGAACCAGTTATTGTATATGAAAACATTTTAAACCCTGCTTTGCCACATGCAGATGAGATTCAGAATTTAACATTCAGCAACATAACATTTGTTGATCAGAGAAGCACGACATACTGTATGTATGCTAGCTAGGCTTTTCCCTACAGTTCAGTATTTGCAATAAGATCTGTGTTATATCTCAATGAACCCTAGAAAAACTACTCAATAGATACTACTGTCACTCCACTAAGCTAAATCTTCAGCAATGTTCATCCAAAAGCCCCATGCCTCATGCTTGATGTTAGCATCGGGCTGTCGATAGTACGCTTGGTTAGTTTTCACATTCGTGAAGAAAAAGCAAGAGACTACAATGGCGGCTAAATCGTCTGATTGATGTGATGAGTCTGTCCTTCCTTAGCAGTCCTCAGCCAAGGAGACTGTGTGCCTCCTGAACCAGTATGTCCATGTTACCACAGCGAATGTAGACACAAAATAGAAATTACATGAGAAGGAATAGGTTCCGACATCTGGGAGGCAGCATGTGTTTGTGTGCATGTGTAAGTGTTAGTGTGGTGTATGTAAGTGGAAGCTAGAAGCTTAGAATAAGAGGTCTGTAGATGTTGGCGACCCACTGGCAGTCGTTGAGGAACACTTGCTTCCTGTTGAAATCCTGAGAGCTGAGGAGATCAGGACTAATGGAGAAAAAAACAAATAGATCATGTAACACAACCATTTATTAAAGTACATTTAGAAGATCCACTTCATTGCCAATAAGTTATTGCTGTTGTAAAATGAAACATAAGGCTTGCAATAGATTTTTAATAACTGCATGGTTTGCAGTGGAATGGAAGCATGTGTTTAGAGTTAACACACGGTGCTGACTGAACTGGTTTTGACATGTCATTACACCCTTGTCTAACTGCTGTACACCAGCAGCCTCAATATGACAGATAAACACTGAAGTGAAACCATAATATGCATTTTCGAAATGGATGGATTAATTGTGCATGCAGAGGCTAGCGGTGACAAATACCTTCGATTCCTCATGTGGATCTTGAGTGGAAGATTCTGTTTCCCTGACAACCACAGCCTTGGTAACCAACATGTCAGGGTGCTGTTGCTTGGCTTCTTTTATTGCCATGGCAAGCGCCTGTGAAAAAGTAATTTATTTCTCAAGCTTAATGAGAGAAACATGCAGCTAATGAATTAGTAATATGCTTTCTAATTAATTTGTGCTTTAAAGTCATCATGAAAGAGAAATTGCTTTTTTCTTTCCTAATGTGATGTTGTGAAATGGCTCCTTTTAGGAAGAAAATAGTTGATTTTGTCCATCAAGAATTGGTTAAATGTTTGCTAGTTGCTGACGTCTCATTTGAGTGACAAATTTCTGGATGGGAGGAATCAATGCCCAGCCCTCACACGATCATCAGAGATTTTCAAGAGATTTTTTGTTTGCGAGGGTAGGTGAAGGTAATGTTTTTGATTAAAGATAAAAAGGGCATTATGAGGGTATTTTTATTAAAAACATGATGTGCATAGATAAATAAATTATAATAATTACAATAACTGCAATATTCCATAAAATATAACAACTGTCAATTTTCACTTCATGGTGACTTTAAAAATTAAAATTCTGTCATCAGTTACCGAGAGCCTAATGTCATTCCAAACCTGTAAGACCAATTGTCTATTAAAGGGATACTCAACCCCAAAATGAACATTCTGTGATTAATCACTTCGGAACACAATTTAAGATATTTTTATATTTTGACTGCCAAGTAAAATACACTGTCAGACTCCAGAAAAGTATGAAAAGCATCATCAGAATAGTCCATCTGTCATCTGCGGTTCAACCGTAATGTTATGAAGCGACGAGAATACTTTTTGTACTCGAATAAAACAAAAATAACTACTTTATTCAACAATTCCTTTATCAACAGTCTCCTCTGTGTCTCTCCATATCACTGTGTGCTGGGTATGCTCTTCTATGCTCAGCTGCGCCACAAAGATGTGTCGTTTTCTTTCAAATTAAAGCATAAATACACATAGAAAACAGCGCATCCTTGTGGTGCGGCTGACACAGAAGAGCGAATTCAGTTTGAGTGATTGTGGAGAGAAACAGAGGAGACTGCTGATAAAGGAATTGTTGAATAAAGTCCTTATTTTTGTTTTATTTGCATAAAAAAAGTATTCTCGTTGCTTCATAACATTACGGTTGAACCACTGCTGGCAGATGGACTATTCTGACGATGCATTTCATACTTTTCTGGACCTTGACACTGTTATTTACTTGGCAGTCTATGGGACAGTCTCAAGCCACCAGGTTTTCATCCAAAATATCTCAAATTGTGTTACGAAGACAAACAAAGCTTTTACAGGTTTGGAACAACATGGGGGTAAGTGATTAATGACAAAATTGTAATTTTGTGGTGGAGTATACCTTTAACAGTTTTCTATTCTCCATTAACTAGCTGCTTAATAACATGCATATTGGCTGATTATCAGTATAAAGCACATATCAATGTCTTATTTTGCATTACCATATTTTAGATGATTCCTAACCCTATATCTAAACTTAACAACTACCTTAACCTTTAATAAGCCATAAATTAGGAGTTTATTGATGCAAAAGTCATAGTTAGTAATGATAATTGGTCACCAAACTGAAGTGTGACCGAGATGTCTGTCCATCTATGCAATTAGTGTAAGTAATCAAAACTTTCAAGCTCTAAAAAGTGTCATAAAAGAAATCCATATGACTCCAGAGGGTTAATCCTAATTTGATGAAGCAATGTGATTGCTTTTAGCTATTTAAATGAAAGAACACATTAGGTATTTATTCACAAAATATTTTATCACAGGAGAATCTCACTGCATGGCTGTTCACACAAGAGCAGACTATCTCACGATGCAACTGGTCACGGAAGCACTGGAAGTGGTTATTCCTCTTTGCTAGACTTTCAGAGGATGGACAGAAATATCTCAGGCTTTTTTTAAAATGTATTTTCATTTGTGTCCTAAAAATAAATGAAAGTTTTATGGGTTTGGAATTATCTGAATGTGAGAAAATGGTGACAAGATATTAATTATTAAGTGAACTATTCCTTCTAGAGCTGACATAAATCATAGCTCACTAAAATGCTTTACAAAATACCCAGCCCTAATTCCTTCTGCACCTACCTGATCTTGATCAACATCATCATCACCAGTAATGATAATCCTCTTTTCAATTCTTGTCTCCGAGTAGCCTCCCTTCACCGTCTAAAAAACAAAAAAAACATATATGTAGATTTTCAATCCTCCAAGAAAACTTTTTCTAAAAAGAGGCTACCAGGAGATACTTTTTTCAGATACCTTAGTAACATGAGTTGTAGTGGCTGACGTTACGTTCTCGGTTACCATTAGAGGAGAGCCATCTCTAGCTAATGATCCCAGGTTCACCTGTTCAAGAATATAATGAATAAACACTTGTCAAAGCAAGAAAGCTATAAGGTAGTGTTATACCTCACAAATAAGGCAAGCCATCTGAAGCAAACTCTAGAACTAACGTTGAAAATAAAAGCAACAGACAACATGACAAAGCAGAAGCAAAGACAGAAGGAGGTTTGGAAAGTCAAGTTCAACAGATGAAAATACTCACAGGAGAGATTCTCTCCGTCATAAAGTATGTGGCCTCTCGCATACTGCTGATACCATGGTCCTAAGACAGCAAACAGAGAACTTACAATCCATATGAGAACCACCACAGTGCATGTAAGTATTAAAAGAACATAATAACACTTACTTATGTAATTGATGATAATTGACATAATTACAGTCTTCAGACCATGTTCCTCTATGGTACAGTGACATATCACCAGTAAAGTACATATGATGAGCTAAAAGGTCTTTACCGGGTCTGCAATCTCCATTATGGTCGTGGTGACCTCAGAGCCATTGGGCTGCGTCTCGATCTTGACCTCGGTCTTCCTAAGAGCTTGGGAGGCAATGATTTCACTGCTCTCTCTGCTGAGAGGATGGATTGGGGGTGACTCCAAGCTCTCTCGTCTCATCAACTGGGTATTAGCTTGTTCTGTAGAGTCTTTCCTCAGGGCTTGGGCAGCTTTCACCGACCGCGGAGCTTTCTTAGGTACAAAAGGCTTGGGAAAGAAATGAAACAGATTGAGTTCAAACCTGGGAGTAATCATGAGATTTAAGAAACACATTGCCAATCAAATGATCTTGGCAGCATACGTTGAGTTATGGTTAAAAAGAAAAGAATAAGAAGCAATGAAAAACATAACAAAATTCTGAAATCAAAGAAACCAAACCTGAACTGAATGACTGAACTATGGAGGGCAGCATCAAATGGAATGGAATTAGCATCAATCATGAACTCAATTTCCAATGTAATTTTATGCTTTGCTCTGATGCCCTGTAGAACGTGAGAAAAAAATGGGATGTGACTGCATCCATCAGCACATTAACACATTTGCTCTGACCAATGATTGGGCAAGCCAACCACTTTGCTGAAAGAGAAACTGTAGGGCACTTGTCTACCTCCGGTTTACGTTCCTCCAGTGCCTTGTGTTCTACAACAGGCTTTGGTTTCTCTATGGGCCTCTGTACTTCTTCGGGTCTCTCCTCTGGAAAGTAGATAGGATCTGCTCCCAGTATAAAGGCTGGATGGGTAGTACGGTCAGAGAGGCCAAACTCAGGTGAGAAGTCTTTCTCCCCCAGCTCAGTCATGCCTCTAGAAAATTCCTCGATACCCGTTTGGAAGTCCATGAGCACAGTGAAGTCCACCTCAGCCTCCAGGCTGGACGTTGAGCTAACAGTGATACTCGAGCATTTGCGCTCAATGCCCAGGTGGGTCTCCTTCAGGTACAGAGTGTCAGGATCAGGATCATCTTCTGACAACGATCCTAAGTGCCTCTCCCAGAGCTCTCTCTGAAGAAGCAGAAAAATAGGTCTTGGTGCAAGGAACCAGCTATGCTACAAGAGCAAATGTTGACTGACAAACAGGTAAAACAAGGCGGTAATAATGGATGTTACATCATCTTCACAAGACAAATATGAGACAACATTGTGGTGACTGATGGTTAAAGAGTCTAGTAGGGATGCAGGGGTTAGTTCAAAAAAGACTAACTGAAATGTCAGAAGTGTTACATGTTTCTGAGGAACAACTGGGACAATAATATACTGATATAACATTTTCACCCTAGGGTAGAGTACTGCAAATCTATACGTTTGTTCCTCCACAGCAATTTCAGAGTTTCTAGACATTTTTATAACTTCATGTTTAAGGTACACTCCACTTAAAAAAAAAAAAAAGGCTAATTTTCCAACTCCCCTAGAGTTGCAGCAGGCGCAGTGATATTACTCAGTGCCTGAAAATAGTCTCCAGATAGTTTGTATAGTTGCAGCAATAGCAGATTTGCTGGGGACTATTTTCAGGTGTTGCGTAACATCATTGCGCCTGCTGCACCCATAGTACGGCAGCAAAGTTCCTTGATTATTAAGCCGGAATGAGAGTATAGTTCCTAGCTATATCAGCCTAGAAAATTGCAACTTTTCATTTTCCATCAGTCTTGTATACAAGTACGATGTAACTACAGAAGAGTCAAGTTGTAAATAGGTAAAATATAGAAACTCTTTGCTCCTTTTTGAGCGAGATGCTAATGGTCTAATCAGATTAAATAATCTGTGATAAGCTAAACTTAACGTGCTACCACCAGACCCGGAGATCGACTGAATGGATTCAAAATGGTGAAACTTAACTATTTACGGGAGTTGGAAAATGAGCCTATTTTTAAAAAAGTGGAGTGTTCATTTAAATTTATGCTAAGTGTGGCAAGTCTATAACTTCTTAAGCAGTGCCAAGGAATCAATGCATGTGGTGAATGCATTTAATGGCATTTCTGTGTGGGACTGTTGAGTAGGATGGTTTTGATCATGCAATTAATTCATGCTGTGATGATGAGAGCAGAAGAAAGAAGACACATTCTAGTGCTTATGTGTATCAAAATGTGAAAGTCAAAGCATTTGGGTTAGCAAGAAGGCAGCAGTAGCTAAGATGAGTGGAAAAATGAGGCACCTGGGCTTCCTCCTGAGGCTCCGCATGAATTGCTGGAGTGGGAAGGGACTCCTGGAATATGAGATGAAATAATAGGAAGAGCAATGCAAAGTTAGTGCACTGAAATTTGAGATAACAGGGAAGGAGCCCAGACTAGGCTCTGAACCAAAAACCAGACATTTATATAACTGACCGGATACACTGACACAGATACAAATGTATAGACAACAAAGTCTTAAACAGTGTAAACTAGAGCGTACAACATATTGCACCACAACAATTAAAAGTTTAAATATATTATGGCAGCTGGTGCAATTTTGCACTAAGTGCAAACTTTTAATCAATCAGAACATTATATCTATTTTAAACATCATTTTGCACGGTTATTCATCAGGCTCTTCAGGTCCAAAATCGTTCTGTTGACAATAGATTTTGTCCGTTTTTTATTTTTTATTTTATTTTTTATTTCTTTCAGTTTCAATGTTGAGTGAAATAATGAAGCATCTGCTTTGAAAACAGCATCTGCTATCTACTGAAATTGCGGCTCAGTGGGCTTTTACGTACAGAAGAGAAAGCCCTCAAGGTTCCCTGCAGTTTGTTGCAAAATAAATACTGACCAATTTTTTTTTTTTTGCCAAGTCAAAGAGCAATTTCAAAATCCTTAATCATGAAGCTGGGCATGTTATCTTCTAAATGACAGATACAACCTTTCCTTGTTAAATCAACTTTCAGAACCCTCCTTGTAAACAACACAATGGCCATTTTTGAAAGTCTTGCCAAAGCTCTTTTGTTTGCAAAAATGGCATTTTAGCATTACAATATGGTGCACAGGCCTTTGATTCCTTGCAACAACCATTCCCTACATGCCTGGTAAGAGTGAACCAGAGAAAGAATGTTGGAAGGAAAGGCCGCACATCAGGTGGAAAGTTAGTGGAACGGAAGCCTGGAGATTAAGCAATGGAGATTATGTGGAGGATCCTAAGTGTTTCTCAAATGCGCAAGCAGATGTTGAGCTGTGCAGAGGAAGGAGAGGAAAAGGAAGTGGCACGTTCTCATCCAATCAGACAGCGGTTACAGTACCTCATTCTTCTATTAGCCAATGCTACAATTACACAAAAACTGACTATTCTACTCATCTCTCCTCAGAAACAGGTTGGTAATGTATACTGGCATGTGCATTATGCAAAACTATAGATATGGAAGTGCCGTTTCATGCGATGCCTTAGTCCCTGTGAATGACAAGCAGATTATCAAGCTGTTGTTACCACTGGTTTCCTCTTGGAAGATTCCATTGTGGAGCTCTTGTGAAGACTGTTGCCAGAATCGCTTTTGGTGATCGGTTTGGTACGTGCATCTCTTGCCCACTGGGATTTTACAGGTGGGTATAAAGGGGGAATCTGGTCAAAGGCTGGAAATGCTGAATTGGTTGGAAAGTCAAACATAAACAGTGGATCTTCAAAAAGAAACTGATCTTGTTCAATACTAAGTCTGTGGTCTGCATTGTTCTTGAGATCCCTTAATTGGGGCCTGTCTTGGAGAGACTGACGGCTATATTCTCGGACTTCCCTATTGTGACAATTACTTGCCCAGTCGTGCTTGGCAAAAGTTCCAGTGCCTTCTACAACTGCAGAGTTTTTGAGCTGTGACAAGCTGTCCAGGGCATTCTCAAATCCAACTTGCTCTTCCTTATACTTGGTTCCTTCACTTTGATCAAATGATCCTGAAATGCTTTTTTCATTTGGTTGTCCTTGCAGCTTGGCTCCTTTACTGCCTTTCAACTTCTTTGACCTCTCAGGCTTCAGTGGAACAATTCGTTTCACCTCAGACTGTGATGAGTCGCTTGCAGTAGAATCATGTCTCTGGATTATTGAGCTTTTACTCTTAGAATCCGGATTAGATGTTTGCTTCTGTAAGGTAGCTCTGGTGTTTTTTGCTTCTGTTTCACAGGATTGTCTCTCCCACCGGTTTTCATTATATTGATCTCTCATATATTTACCCCACCGGTTTTCATTATATTGATCTCTTATATATTTATCTATGGCTGCATTGGGAGAAGCCTCTCTGAAGCTTCTCACTACATACCTTGGCAAGTCTTGATTTGTGGTGTTGTCTTCTCTATTGGTTACTCCCATGTACTTTTTATTGCCCCAAATTCTCTCTATTTCATATTCATTGCATCCATTTGTATGAATGACATTCTCTGACAAGGATTTGTCCTGAGGGGTCCCATTATCAAATGATTTCTCCTCCAAAGAACTGGCACCCTGGAAATGGTTGTACCTTAAAGCAGGGCTTTTAGCACGATTTCTCAGGGGCTTCTCTGGTGATAGGATGGTTTCTGTTGAGTTCCGTTTTGCTACACTTTGTCTTACTCTTATGTCACTGTGTGTGGTGATGGTTTTCTCTCTCGTTTCATCTTCTGTCTCTTTGTCGAATCCAGTGGCTAATGAAGCTACCCTAGGACTCCTGCTCTTTTCATCTTTTTTACTGAGGGGCAGGTTTCTTTGACAACCTTCTTGCTTCTCAATCAATAAGGAATCCTCTGAGGCCTATATATCAATAGAGTGAACAGTTTCAATGGCCTGTCAATGCCAACAACACCCTCTTCTTTAATTTGTATAGCGCAAATATTTGCAAAATGAATTAAAAAAAAAAATCTTATGATGCAAGATAAAAATGTATTGACCTCAGGAGGAAAAAATTATGGAATCAAGTTACATTTTATGTAAAATGTTGGATGGATGTTTTGAAGTTAAACAAAAAAGGGAGACATTTGTCTACATAAGTACATAAAATGCCATTTGCTGTTTTTATTGAGCAATATCATTGTCTTTATAACACTAATTAAAGAAAATGCATTCATGCTGTGTTCAAATGAACCACTCCAGCCAAATTCTATTACAGTTCAAAATTGCTGCTAGCACTTGACCAGGGGCATGACATGAAATGGTTCAATGGAATCCACTTAAAGAGAGATTAGTCACATAAAAAAGAGTGCATGAATAACGAATCAAGCATTAGGCACACTAAATCCGAGACCGATACTGACATAAATCTGAATAATCCTCAACAGTAATCTTAAACTAGTATCAGACCAAAATAACACTAATTATATAGCATCTTGCTTTTTAAAAAGTCACTACGCCATACAATCCCTTGCAGGTACCAATTACTCACAGATTTTTTCTCCGGAGTGCTACCAGATGAGGCTCCAGAGAGACGCTTCTCTCTGTGGACCAGTTTGCTGTTGGGCTCTCTCAGCGCTCTTTTCAGTTCATTGATGCTGGCTTGATGTTTCTGCAACACATCCTCTGGTTTATCCAGGAACTGCTATAAAACAAACAGGTCAATCGGTAGAACCACTTACCTTCAGCAATTACTTAAGTGAGGGCTTTCTGGAAACCAGCACAGCTGTTTACAAATGTTTATCTAACTGGGGTAAGTACATAATAAGTACGCAAATGCAAACATCAGGCACATGTTCTATTCTTGTAACAGATGTATAAGCCTCCCAGTTAGAAATGCACATTGAAATAATAGAAGACTCCAAATAAACCAATACGAAATGCAACTGAAGTGCACAAAGTGTGAATAAAATGATCTGTTCTATCACTTAGACACCCCATTTTAGACACAACATAATTTTAGTCAACACTCTAACATGCTGTGTACAGTAAATATTGGAATGCCTACAGATCATAACAAACATCTGTCTAAATGATTTGAGCCCACTTCTTTATGAATCACTTCAGTACATCTTCAACATTTAAGACAACAAAGCAGCACATAAAACATGAAACATGCTGGTGTTGATAACAGATGTCAAATGGACTGCCATCTCAGCTCAGTGTTGTGCTACTTCCACTAGAAAGAAATTACAAAAAGAAAGAGAAACTAAACATGTGTAGTCACAGAGAGTGACAGCTAAGGCAGTTGAGCGATGTGAAATAGTACCTCCTGTTTAGGACGTAGGGGCAAGTCCTGGTCCAACTGGGATAAAGGGGTGGTGGGGGGAGGGGGATGGTGGTGCAAGCCAAGGAACGGAGGCAGAGAAAAAGTGCGGTAGTGAAGACAGAGCATGGTTGAATTCATAAAGCGGGCAGCCAAACAGAGAGAGGAAATCTCATACAAATGTTGATATCAGCCATGGAAGTACAGAGATTGAAAGAGGTTGTGTCACTGCCTCAGATACACAGGTTTAGAGTTGTCTTAGACACATAAACATTGAGAAACATGGCATACTGTATCAAATTCAATGACACAAATCTCCTGAACTTTCTTTTCATCACACATGTCTTATGAGTTGCAGACTGGCATTCACTGGAAATTATCTTTGGGCATAGATAAATAAATAACACCAATGACATCCTTAATCTCCTCAAAACCTTTCCAGCACAAATCAATACATGGACTATTCTGCAAGTATTCTAAGTTAACATGGTGCTAAGACAAGACGAATCGGGCAGTAGTATGGCAAAACATCAGCTCTGTTGCTGACAGTGCGAAAACTTCAGCCAAATTCACAACAGGTGCAAGCATGCATAAATACCTTCAACTCTAGTGTTCGATTCTAAAACACAAACCATTTTACAGTATACAGTATACTATACACATGCACTATATGCAGTTTTAATACTCAATACAATAGTACTTAGTACAATCACTTAATCCATTTCTAATATTATGCATAACACCTTTTTTCCCTGTGTTTACAGTTAGTGAACAAGACCCAATTTATTTCTAAAAGTCAACATGAAATGGCAATCCCACCCGTTTTTACTTCTGTTATGTTCTGTATATCTGTGAACGCAACACTATATTCAACAAGAAAAACAGTAGGGTGTGTGATTATTCATTGGATTGTGGAGAGGATGCAAATTTGTCCCAGAATTGATAGGCCATCTTTTTAAGAGTTATTTGTAAACATAAGCATTATTTGTTACTAATTCTTATCGCTATAACCTATATTATTTTATATTAATGTTACATGCATTACATTATTGCATTAACTACTGGTTCCAAGAAAGGTTCCATTCTGCACAACAATAGCCTAAAACAATGCCTAAACAGCTATTTTCTGTGATAGTACAGCATGGGTGAAAAAAAAGATAAAGTAATTTCAGAGACTGATGAAGTAACATTTTACATTTTGACATAACATTGATGAAAAACACGTATGAATCGCACACAATAAGACCAGGAATGTGTATTAGCAGTTTATAAATACTGTATCAGCAGTGATCTCATACTGATTTTAAGCGGGACAAAAAACTAAGCCAATCAAAGCATGTTATACATCACAGTTCTCCTTTACATACATAACAAATAACTATAATATGATCCAGCATCGAATAACGATGTCATCTGGATCTCAAGAAAAGCCACGAAGGCTGGAAAAATACATGATCTGCCATGTGGTTAACAACACAGCAATAACGTTGCTATTTTTCGAGGTTATCTAAAGCCATGCTAGCAGTGTGTATGCAGCTTTAGAGTGCAATTGAGACAATGACAGACAGACAATTGGACACACAGATAGATAAATCACTCTAAAAATACCTCCGTCTTAGAGTCTACAGGAGAGCCTGCCTCCTCCCTCTGTCCACGAGAAGATGAAGAAAGAAGCGATAGTAAGAGGACAGCAGTGAAGGGGTTAGAAGCAGGGAGAACAGTGCAGAATCTGAATTAAACTGAGGAAATTAGCAAACGTAGAGAAAGGTGAGTGTACAGCCAGATTTGTAGAGAGGTTGGAAAGTTAAATTCTGAAGAGATGTCAACAAAACAGGCAGGCATTGAAATATATTTAAGATTAAGTCAGAGGAGGAGAAGAAAGGCAAAGGTAGGAAAAGGTTTTGGATTGGGAGACTGTCAAAAGGGACTGCAAGGGGAGAGTTAGTTAAACAATGATATGAATTCTTGCAGCTAGTTGTTTGAATCTGCTCAGAAGATTTACATATTGTCACATAACGCAAAGACGGTATGAACTTAAATCTGCCTCTTTCCCATTGAAAATTTGAGTAACATATTAGATAACGAAATGAAGCTGGTACTAAACACTGTTGTGTGCACCGAACCTTGAGCTCCACAGTCTTAGATGGAGTGGAGTCACTTTCAAGTCGCTGGTATTCAGGTTGTTCGTGATCTTGGTCCAGGTCCTGATCCAGAGTGGGGTCAAGGTAGTCCTGGTCCAGCTCATCTCTGGGAAGGCTATGTACAGGCTCACTGGAGGTGTGCTGGGAGAGTCGGTCCAAAGTGTCCCCTAATGCAGACTCTGAAACAGAAGAAAAACAAAGCATGTAGGTTAAGAAACCCAATCAGGGTGGACATCTCAGGTGTAGTAGCCTATTCCTTCACTGTCCACTTCAAATCTAAAAGGAGAGTCTCAAGTAGATGACCTAACATATATACAGTGGGGTCCAAAAATAAATAAAAAAATTTCACAGGCAAAAAAAGATCCAATGTCCGCTGGCAATAGTGTAGCAATGCATGAAGAACAGTGAATTTGTGTGACCAACTTGAGCATTAGCGATATTTGAAAGGGGAACTGTTTCATTCTCACAGGAAACTCATGGCGGAATCCTACTGAAATTAAGCAGTATTTTAATGTAGTAATGCTAAATGACATAAAGTCCACAAATCTAGAATTTAGGGCAATCTAGGAAATAAAAGTTTTCTTGTCCTGTTTCTTTTCCACGTTCTTCTTTTCCTTTGAAGCACTAGATGTTGTTTGAATCATTCTCAAATGTGTTTGGTTCATGGAGTTTGAGTGCAGCTGCTATCAAAGCAAAAGGGAGACAAATCAAATAAAAAAATCAAATCAATCAAGGGCAAAAAGGCAGGAGCTGGTTGCTGAAGCCACGCCCACCTAGCTTGAAGGCAGTGTCAGCAGTGGCAATCCACCTGGCACTCAACTGACCACCCCCTTAATTATGCAGAAATGTTTTTTTACATGTTTTTTCTGCTGTAAAGTTGGGCATTTTAACACGGGGAGTCTATGGGATTGACTCCCTTTTGGATCCAGCCTCCAGCGGCCAGTCAATGAATTGCAGTTTTAGTCACTTCCTTGTTGGCTTCACGAGAGAGACTGGAAGGTTGCTGCTTGATCAAAACTAGTAGAGAGGTGCTAACTGAAGTATGAAATACTTACCTCCATCTATGCTGCGGGACAGCAGGTACCTCCTACTAATTGATCGTTCAAATTGAGGAGCTGGCCTGTCAATCAAAGCACTGGCCTGGCGAGACTGGGCTTGGGTCCGCCCACTGTAGCGGAATTTTGAGCCAATCACAAGAAAACCTTTGGGAGGAGGCTCAGGAGAGACCAACCTACAAGAGGAAAAAAGAAAGAAATGATGTCAGAAGAAAACATGTAGCATTATAGAATGAAAGTGTATTGAACATTATAAAAGTCAAGTCTGTCAGCACTTTTAAATGTCATTATTGAACAAAGACTCCAAGACAAACATTAGATCCCCTTATACCCAAAATCAAATCCAGACTCCCTAATAATAAAACTAGACCCTTTAAGGCAGAGATTGGGACTGAGATCTGTTGGTCCAAGAAATAAGTTGTCCATTTCGATTAACTGGAACTGAACAAGAAAGAAAAAAAGTTTTAAAATAATAGTTTTTTCTGAGACTATAAACCAAGGCATAAAGAAAAAACAAGACCAAAACACCTGCATTCTCACATTTAAAAAAGACTGTGCTCTGTGTTGTGGCACTAGGATAGTGAGCGCCTACCTGAAAAATGTGTGATGTTCAATGCAGACTTTCCACAAGCGCTTAGAGGCACGGTGGTTGGGCAGCTTGAAGCCAATGGTGCTCTCAAACTGCTCGTACTTCGGGTGCAGGGGAGTGTGGGCATGTGATAGGGAGGAAGTGGGGGGTGTGAAGGGAAAGCAAAGTGGTAACGTGTTACTTGACAGGAGATTTGACGAGGTGTAAAATGTGTGCTGCTACAGCTCAAATCAACCAACAGGGCACAATTCTGCAAGCCTTCATTTATCCAAACAAAACATAACCAGAATTTCTAAAGAATACTGCAGAGAAAAAGCATAAGAATGAGAGTAAATATCAATATCTAAAAGCTGAAAGTCCACAGAATGGAGCCTGTTGTGTTGATAAGATGCAGAACAGTGAGGCATCTCAAATAAAGCCATTGCGATATTGCTTACTGTTACATTCATATCTGACCCTTACACATAACGGGCACAGTCAAAGAAACGTCATGCTTTTGTGCTAAACAAAGGCAAGAATCCCATTGTGAGAGGAAAATAAAAGATGATAAGCCTCTAAATGCAGACTGCAGAATCCTTAGCATTTAATAAAGACCTCTGCAACTTACTTTGCTTTCTTTCTTGCCTCTCTCCGGATTGAATTCTCTCCTCACCCCATCTCTACTCATTTTCTGCTTCTCTTTCTGTCTTTGTGCCCACCAGGCAAAAAAATTTCACAGCTCAGCCCAATGTTTTAAAACTCTCATCCTTTCCGCACCCAGCAAGCTAACAACCACTAAAGAGCAGAACCTCAAACAATATAACTAGTGTTTCTTGAGACATAATTAAAGGCATTTTTTAAGTGGCATAATTAGAAATGCACTTAAAATTATTTCATTTCTTTGTGCGAAACAGTGGAAGAACACCCACATCAGTCTTCAGGGAACTGGGTAATTTGAAAGCCTGAATAGTGATTTCAAACACACACACAAAAAAAATGTCTCATTCTTTTCTAATAAAACCACATCATGTTGATTATCCGCCCATTTTCTCGCCCCCAGCTTAAGTCTCTGCACGGCATCCTTATCTAGCTAATGCTTCAACATGCATCTAACAAGAAAAACCTGGAAAATCTCAAAAGACCTTTTTCTCTACCTCTCCAGGTCGGATTTTGATGTAGAAGTTGCTTCTCTTGTAGGATATTTTAAGGATCTTGGGCCAGGCGAATCGGTTGATACGCAGCCGGTCTCTATAGATCAAGAGGCCACTGGCACACACCCCCAACATGATGTCAATGCCTTCAGAGTCCTTTTAAAACACATACAGTACACACACAGACACATTCAGTTGCTCAGGTTTTATTTCAGTTTCAGACTGTCGAACCAGGGCTGATTCCAGAATTTCATCCTAAGGGGTCTGAGGCTGTAAAATTGCACAATTGGATCACAGGTCTGTTCTAATGGGGTGATGCACTGCAGGGAAAAACACTGTTAAATCCAAATAATAAAATACAAATAACAATGTAATCCTGCACAGCTGGGGAGGCAAAATAAATAATCTACTTTCAAAAGGCTGGAGAAAACACTTTTTGACATCAGTATCTTCCCACTTGCAAAGGGCGTGTGTACATCTAAATGTAAGGCATCCTGGTGCAAAATCATGTTACTTGTTAATAGAACTAATATAAATGCAATTTCTGGCCCAGTGTTTGTTTCAAGTGTTAGGCTGGTGAATCACTTTTTTCTCATTGTTTTTTGTTAATACATGTATCCAGTCAATTGTCCTATTTAATTTTTTTTTTTTAAATGTGCAAAAACTGTTACATTATCAGGGTTTCTGCAGGTTTTATGAAGATACATGTAAGAATTTTAAGACCTTTTTAAGACCAAGTACACAAAAGGAACCACAGTGCGTCAATATATATTCTGTGTATGTTCTGTGTCAATATGTTGTATTAGCAAAACTTCAGCATTTGAAAATACAACTTCCAACCAGTATCTAACATTTTTTAATTCATTTCACAAAAATTACAAACACTAAAATAAGGGAAAAGTTTTCATACCCAACTGACAAGATATATACTGTATTTGTAATTGTTTTAACTATAAACTCTTAATTTACATAACTTAACATAACTCTTAACTTAATTTTGCTCAATTTCTTAATACTTAAATGTATCCTGATTTGATAAAAAAAAAATAAAACCCTAATATAGATATTCATTATTTTAAATGCATGCAAATTTCCATGCCATAACTTTATCAATTTAAGACTTTCTGTTCAGATTTAAGACCTTTTTAAGGTAAGAAGAATGAATTAAGACTTTTAAGGCCTGCAGATACCCTGCATTATATTTAGGGGGACTGAGATACAGTGGGCTGAAGTCCTCCTAAACTAAAATCGCCTGTGCAACAAACATACAGTTAATAATGTTCCATATACAACGTAGACACTTCTTAAAAAATAAATCAATAACAGCATCATACCTTAGCGTGATGAAGATCAACGCCATACATGGAGAGTTTCTTAGCATTCTCCAGGAAGTTGATTTCAGCCTCTGCAGGACTCATGCCCCTGTTAACAGATCATCATTTTTAGAATAATTAAATAAACAGTTTGTATAAAAATATATGTTGCAATATATTTGAGATATGTTATCGTCATGCTCTTGTTTACTAGAGCTATCAATTGAATGTGTTAATTTAGTTTAAATTATAATTTAGTGTACATTTATTATTATTAAGTGATAAAAAATTAAATGAAGGCAGTAAGTAAATTACGCATTAAGGAATTTTTCTTACTGTCAGAGCAATTTAAATTTGATATTTTATGTGAGCCCAGACTTGCACAAACTGACAAACGTACTGCAAAAATGACTGAACTGTGTCAGGACATAAAACAATGCATTAACATAAAGATTTTAAAGTCTATTCAAAGCTTTTATCATCTGCCATAATAATGTAATGAATTTAGGTTATCTTCATTTGGGGGACTTGCTCAGCAAACACTGATAAATTAGGATGCATTTAATTAATCAGCATGTCATGTAATTAACAGACTAAAATTCTTAATGAATCGACAGCCCTGGTAATCGCTGCTCCCTCTGCAGGTCACCTGTAGGTGCGGTGCAGCTCCATCACCCTCTCCTCCAGCTCACGGGTCTGATTGGGGGCGAAGCGGAACTCGCTGATGTAGTCTGGCCCGTGTTCCTCTGGGTCATAGTCTCCCAGCTCAGCCTGAACAGCATACGAGCCCAGCAGAGCATGAGTGACGAACGAGCAGGGCAGACGACCTGACAGTATGTCCTCCCTCAGCTGCAGACACAGGTAATACCTGTCCACACAAACACACAATCACATCATAGCCAGAGTTAGTACATTTAAACTGCATTGTGAAAGGGACAAACAATCTTTTCATAAACACAAGTTTGATGACTTGGATTATACCTTTCATGATTTATTTAGATTACCAGGCAGTCCATATACTGTATATATAGAACTCAGGCCAGGTATCAAGATGCAGATATATAGTTCTGACATGCATAACGTGGCTATGAATATAGTGTGAGTTAAAATGTACTTTATTTGTATATAACAGAAATGCTAAGTGATTCATGTGTAGTAGTCTTGGAAGTCTAATATGCAATGCGTATAAATAATTAACCATGGAAATTAAATATTCATTTCATATTTTTAAATTCCACAAAGGGCAACTTATAAATTATTCTATAATATGATCATTTTTGTAATCACATTTTTAGCTTTTATATATCTTTAATGTAAAAATCTTTACAAACTGCTATTAAGATTAAAGATTCAATCTTGAATCTTTAATATAAAAATCTATACTAACTACTCAATTGTTATAAATAATAATCGCTCCGTTCTCAAAACTGCTTGCCCTATGTAGAGTCACAGGAATAATTTTATTTAATTTATTGTTCAAATTTAGCTAAAGGATAGTTCATCCGAAAATGAAAATTTCTCACCCACCTGTTCTAAACCTGTATGAGTTTCTTTTTCTGCGGAACACAAACTCAGATATTTCAAAGAAAGTTAGTACCCAGACAGTTGAGGATAGCCAATGACTTCCATAGTATTTTTTTTTTTCATACTATGGAAGTCAATGGCTACTGTCAGCTGTCTGGTTACTAACATTCTTCAAAAACTATCTTCTCTTGCATTCAACAGCTGAAAGAAAGTAACACAGGTTTGGAACAAGTGGAGGGTGAGAGTAAACTATTTGATCATGCCCTCTATGAGTCTCAGTTTGAAATCTTTAATGATCACGTTGGTAAAGTGGTAAAGACAGCTTTTTTCCACCTACATAATAACTCTCATATCTCTCTCAGACAGCAGGACACTGAAACTGTAATTCATGCCTTCGTCACATTTCAACTAGATTACTGTAACTCACTTCTTTATGGCCTCTCAGCTAAAAATATAAAACGATTACAATATGTTCAAAACTCTGCAGCCCGGTCACACAAGAAAGAGCGAGCACATTACTCAAATCCTCTATCACCCTCACTGCCTTTCAGTCTCACTGCGTATAAACTTTAAGGGACTAATTCTTACAAAGCTCTCCATAACGTTAGTCCTACATATTTATCTGACTTACTTCAGCCTTATGCTCCTGTTCGCACCTTATGATCGTCTAGTGCGGGATTGTTGGTCACTCCTAAGTTTAGTCTGGTGACTGTGGGAGCCAGATCTTTCAAAGTTGTGGCTCCAAAGTTGTAGAATGGACTTCAAGACATCCATCAAGTTTCCTCCCTTCTCTCCTTCAAAAACCTTTTTATAAATGTTTTTTTTCTCTGAAAATGACTCCATAAATTGTACCTTGTTATGGATATGTTATTAATTTGAATCCCTCTTTGTTTGTATCTCTTACCTAACTTTGTAAGCGAGCCCTGTATATTTTAGCCTTTAGTATGTGTATTGTGCTTTGATCTTGATGTTTAATTGGCTCCATTCCTTATTTGTCTCTGTAAAGCAACCTTATGTGTTGGAAAGGCACTATATTAATAAAAAGGATTATTATTATTATTATTATTATTATTATTATTATTATTATCCCTTTAATATGCAGTTGACAGCTATAAGTTCTGGGTCCATTTCCTCAAATAGTGCTGCTATCAAAACATTATGACCGGCACTGGCTCAACCAATAGCATTCATTTGGAGTGGGACTGTTTTGTTGACCAATGCCAGACAGTGAGAGTGTTTCATAAACTTTATTTTTGCACAGAAATTATGCATTTCAGCTTTAAGATATTTGAACGACACACTCACCGTGTGATGTCTTCAATCAGCTGAGACGGATCTGGAGGGTAGAATTTGACAGCAAAGGAGAAATGCCACGGACCCACTAAAAAGAATCAGACATACCCACTTTCATCATATTCCAGCAACCAAGGTTACCAAGTCGAAGTATCTTATTTTTCTACACTTACTGCGGATTTGTTTCTTGATTTCTTTTGAAGGATCCAGCCAGTTCTGAAAGAGAGAACAAAAATTCCTCTATCAGGCAGGGCACATTGATAAGCAAATGCCGCAGTTTCAGCACCGTCTTCTCCACAGAAGGAGAAATCACCTCATACATATTCTGTAAAATGGTCAGTGCATTAATATTCTGCAGCCACAGGAGCACTAAAAGAGTAGATAAATGTCATCTCTGGCAGACCGCACTCCAGTAAGGTCACCCAAAGCCTGGGGACACACGAAAACGTTTAATGCCAGCTCAACTCAGTCCAGAGAAGATGAAAAGCACTGTCTCATTCACATCTTACAGTACCAGTATTCATAAATGAACACTGATACATGTAAAAAATTAACACTGATACAAGTAGAAGCAGGGTTGAATTTTCCTTTGCTGTACAGACAAGTCAAACCCAAGATATTTCCACTTAAAGCCTGGTTATTTTTATCTGTCCACCCTGCCTGTAGATGTCTTCATACTTTAATATTAATCTTCTCAATTAGATTTGAAAAATGGCTCATTTCTGTTTCTGGATCCATTACTTTCTTTACAAGTGTCTCTAACAAACCTTGTGCTCTCCTCAGGTCTCACTTCCCATGCTTGAATCATGTGGTTTTCAAATGGAAATCATTTACCTTTCAAACTGCAGTTTGATCCGATTTGTTGACCCGGGAACAATCCCGCTGATCATAGCAGCAGGCACAAGAGCCTCAGCTGGGAAAAAGAGATAAGTGGAACTAGACTGGAACAGCTGAGGTGGTGCAGGCAGGGTCCATATGGCTAAACTCGGACTGGGAAGTTCCTCAGAGCATTTCCATCAATCAAACCCTACCCCAACAGTCCCAGTCACAAGGACTCAGAGCCCTATTATCTCAACTCATTTATGTGTATTTTTATATAGAGAGGTTGTGGTAGTGGGAAATAGATGAAAGACAAAAGGATGCTCTTATTAAAATAAGATCACTTGTACTGGGCAACATCCCCTGTTTCCTAAGCCGCTTTTCCACCACAAATACCTGGAACAATTTGTCCTAGGAACATTTTTTCCCCAGACCTGTTGGTGTCTGTTTCCATTGTGGCATAAAATACTGTGAAGATTAGGCAAATAGTCTGGTGATGTAGGACTGCATGTCACTGCTTCTCCCAGTCCTGGAGGGGGGCGCTAGCATGTTCAGCACCCAAGTCCCACCCCCGAAAAGTTCCGGACCTTTGGGAGGTAGTAGAAGTTCTCCTTATTCTGCAACATGGAAGTAAACTGTTTTCTTTGAATGATTGAGACTTGATTTTTTTTGCTCTATAGGTAAACAGCTAGACAAATAACAAAGTGCAGTAAACGGTAAAGCCATATGCACTTGTGTTTCTATGATTGTGATAAAATAAATCTAGATACTAAAATTTGTAGACTTTGGCTTGAAATTATGAAGTGTAGTTTAAAAATCTTTAAGTTCGAAAATGCTAAGTAGTAGTTTTACATTCGTAAACTAAACTTTTCTATAGTTGAAGCAGGTTGATATCATGTTTTAGCACAATGATAGCATGTTTTAACATGTTGCTAACATGTTTCAACTCATTGCTACTGTAGTATGTTTAAACATTTTGTTACCATGTATCTAGCATGTTTTTACATGTTTTTACACACTGCTAACATGTAACAAGTTACCAGCATGTTTCTAACATATGTTGTTGTTAACATGCTAATATGCTTTACCATTTTGCCATGTTTTAACATGGTGCTAGCATGTTTCTAGCGTGATGTTTTTCATGATTATGTTGCTAGCATTATTTGAAGTTTCTGCCTTAAGAAATGCAAGTTTGCAAGCACCATAACGTCATGACAGTGGAAGACGTTCTAAAGTTACACATAGCTGGAATAATAAAAAAAAAAATGTCACCAATATGTGCATTGTTAAGTTACAAGTGAAATAGTATGATGGGAGGATGTAAGAGGTGAACTCTGACCTTTTGGCTCTCCGTGTCACTGAAAGTTATGCCAAAGTAGTCCTTCTCCAAGAGGTTGAGATGTTCACACACCATATCCAGTAACACCTGTCCTTTACACAGCTTCTGTATAGACAGATGAGCAAGTACAGAGAAAGAGCACAAGAGAAAAGAGATTGATTTAGTGTTCATTGTAGAAAATGTTGCCCCTTCCAATTTTAATCAAAGTCAGGAGTGTCTCAAGTCTCTTCAATGGGACAAATTATCCTTGATTACCCTTGAGTAAATTAGAATACCCGAGTTCATGTAAAGCAAAGATGTTTTTAAGATTTTACTGCAATTAATACAATATTTGTAACATTTTGGAGGCTGAGAGTCCCCAAATACGCTGTAAACAAGCAAGACATTAATATTTAGGCTATAATGTAAATTATCAGTTTGGTTTCTGTTTCTGTTCTGTTTGGTTTCAGCTTTCTGTGCCTCTCCAGTCTTCCTCCAGACTCCAGACCTTGATTTCCAAATGAAATGCTAAATTAACTTTCATCTGAAAAGAGGACTTTGGATCACTGAGCAACAGTCCAGTTCTTTTTCTCCTTACCCCAGGTGAGATGCATTTTAAGTTTTTTTTCTGGTTCAGGAGTGGCTTGGTTCTAGAAATGTGACAGTTGTAGCCTTTTTCCTGAAGACGTCTGAGTGTGGTGACTCTTGATGTGCTGAATCCGGCTTCAGTCCACTCCTTGTGAAGCTCTCCCAAGTTCTTGAATCGGCTTTTCCTGACAATCTTCCCAAGGCTGTGGCCATCCCTGTTGCTTATGCACCCTTTCCTACCACACTTTTTCCTTCCAGTCAACTTTCTATGAATGTATTTTGATACAGCACTCTGTGAACAGCCAGCCCTTTCAGCAATGACCTTCTGTGGCTTACCCTGTGGACTAATCAAGCTCAAAAATACTGAATTTTTTATTTTCCTAAGCTGTAAGTCGTTGGGGTTTTGAATCCGAGGGAACACATGTTAGGAGAAAATTGTTGGCCTGAATGCAATGTACTGTAAGTCACTTTGGATAAAAGTGTCTGCTAAATGCATACATTTAATAAAATTTTTTATTTATATGTGCAGATAAAGTTATAATTCTATTTATACTTCAATATCCACTTTCTATAAAGAGTTTGGTGATAATATATGTACGTAAAAAAATATATAAATACATATATAAATATGTTTAGGTTATAGTCATGAAGATAAATAATTAATCTAAGAAAATCATCCTTTGATACATTAAACACTTAAGAAATGAACACTTACATGCTGTTTCTACAAAAACTCATATTCTATATTCATAAAATCTTCAGTCGTGGCTAAGCATCTGTGTGTCTTTCTGACCACACCCTGTCATTCTGCACAACAGAGTGGCATATGCAACACGCTTGAGACACCAGCTCTGGCTTTGCCTTTCTACAGAAACACTGAGCACTCGACGCCCAGGGAGCCCGTTTCCCGCGGCGACAGGGATACATCGCAGCTGTTTCCATGGCAACAGAATTGGTGAGGTTTTATGTGTGTGAGACTGTGCATGTGTGTGTGTGTGTGAGTGTGTTGTTCCCTGGCCTCTCATGACTGAAGCAAAAGGTTTTTTTTTTAAGATAGAGAGAAAAAGAGAGAGTGGGTGTTCTACCATAAAAAGGCTTCTTAAGTTAGACAGGGAGGCCTTCAATTACACCAGCGCATTATATTGTTATGTTAAGGAAATGTCATAATTTTTTTTTTTTATAGCAAAATACAATGCACTTCAGGGCCTTACTTTTTATTTATCCCCAGGTGCAAAATGTACTCTGAGCTTTGACAAACAATAGTACTGTACTTGTTGGCATTAGTGATGTTAGGCAGTACTGTACGTTCACAGTTTGCTTCCTTCAGCAAAGCTTGTAATGAGAGGTTCTCTGCTGTGTTTATCTAGGGATTTCTGAGTGCAAAGATTTTTAATATTGATGATGTGACATAAAATAATTCATGAAATGCTCACAGAGAGATTGTGCATCTCCCTGTTTCTTTTGCGCTTCCGATTTCCCCTTTAATAAAAACTGTACTAGACAATGACATTATGATCCAATATTTTGACATTTAAGCATAAATGCATTTGATTGTTCACATGCTCACAAAGCATGATTGCAAACACGATTGTGAGCCTTCAAAATCAGCCACTTGTTATACTGCCTACTGTTACTCTGTATTTTTTTTTTTTTTTTTTTTTTTCCTTTAGATGTTTGGTAGTATTGATCCATTTTTTTTTTCTTGTATGGAAAAGAGCAGAGTGGACATTGTACCTCCTTTTGTGTTCTGTGGAGGAAATAAAGTCATACACGTTTGAAACTTATCCAGAGCAAAGCTGAGGGTGAGTAAATGTTTTTTGGTTTGTTTGTTTGTTTGTTTTAATCGGTGTGAAATTTTGCCAAGGGTGAATAACACAGAAGCCTGGTATAATCTTCTCAGAAAGGCTCTAGTATTATTTACTCCATGGGAGCACTAACATGTCACCATTATAGATTTCCCATCCTCCCCCCCTTCAGCCAAGCGTAGAAGACTGGAAGTATTGGCGGCCTTTGACCTTTGGAATGAACAGTCCGTTTCTCTCGGTAGGTGCTGCAGCATCAGTAATGGCAAATGGAGGGGAGATGCTACTAGAGAGCCACGAATAAGACCCCAGTCATGTCTGAAAACTCCCAGGAAATCCATCAGCCAGCAGACCCCTGGGGCACACAGGCAGACATGGCACTGATCTCAGAACAGTATGTGGCATTCCCTGGAGAGCTACTAGTGTGGGAGGGCTTTTCACCTATCAATGAAACCCCCCCACCCCATCAGCCCAAACTAGCAGTCATATCTCATGTGCGGTAATTCCCAGAATCACTGCAGTAGGCAACATGGAGCTGCAGAGCAGGGCTGTGAAATTCCAATGAGGGTCTGAAATGTGAGGTCCAGGGATCACAAGAACATCACTGTAATTTTTGTTCTAGACATACTGACACTATTGTAATATCTATGCTATTGTGATGTTAAAGCTGCATTTTCAGCATCATTACTTCAGTCTTCAGTGTCACATGATCCTTCAGAAATCAATCTAATATGCTGATTTTCTGCAAGAAATTTTTCTTGTTATCATCAGTGTTGAAAACTAGTAATTTCTTTCCAATTTGCATTCAAATGATCGTTTCTTGTGATTGAAAATGAACACAATAACAAATATATAAAATCAGGATATTCTTTTTTTTCAGCTAAACTGCCTGGCTCTACTGGAAGAATCTCAGCTAATCCAGTTGTGTATGGAGGGTGGAATACAGCACTACTGGAGAACAGTATGTGAAATAGCTGGGAGCCCTAGAGATCTGGCACCATGTTTCTACAGAAAAACACAAATTAGTTTTAGCGCACGCAAGCAACTTCTGTACCTCCACCCCAGTCTCATAGGCAGATCCATCAAGCAGTGTGACTTTCACAGGTGCAGTCTTTGGTCTTTTGGAGGATTTCTGAGGGGATCTGGACATCCTACTAGGCGTTTTTTCCGACGAGTCATCCGTGTCTCTGTGCTCATCCGACATCTTTGAATCGTGATCCTGAATAGATGTGATCAAAGAGTATCGTTTAAAAAAATAGTCTCAAATGGTAAATTGTTCAAAAGCAATGAAAAGATGTTTCTTGAATTTCAAATGATATAAAGTTGCATGGCACAGTCAAACATATTATAAGGAATAATATTTAATAAATGATAGATCTTAGGCTTACCGTATAACCTCCGTCTGCTGTATTCTTTGCGGCTGAACTTTTCTCTGACATAGCAATCACTTGCAGTCCTAAAGCAATAAAAACAGATTAAAACAAATTTGTTAAACAGATTAAACTTTCCTCTTGCCCGACCATATTCATTTTGTATTAATTTCTTTATAGGCCTAACAGGTCTAATGAACATATAAATGCTGTATATTTGACTGCTGGCAACACAACAGTGCTACTTTCTTTCAAGTCTCTTAAATCAATTTGATTGCAATGACAAGTTATTTATTCTTAAAAAATATTTTGCATTCCATAAAATAAGCCACACGGGTTTGGAACAACATGAGGTTATTAAATAATTTGACATTTAAATTTTTAGGTGAACTACTGCAGGCTACACCTTTAATATGATTCAATAGATGAAGAACCAACAAACACATCTGCTGGTTTATCTAAAGAGCTGTGCTGCGACATGTTTATGTGATCTGCAGAGCAAATGTTTCATAGATAGTCATGACCAGGACAGAGTCTGTTTGACTGTTTCTTCAAGCTACTGAAGCTCCTGGAAGAGGACATTTGATGAATTACAGTCCAAGGAATGTGTTCATTGGCACATGGTCATGAGAAACAACGAAAACATTACGTGTCTGCACCATAATTAGCTAGTGATGATCTCGTATTAATAAATCAACAAGCTGTGATACAGTTTGTGTAAACAGATTTACTATCTTAAAATGAAGCACTTAATGAAATGAGTACAATGAAAGCATTTTATTTATTAACTAAGCTATTTTTCTTTCTCCAGAATAGAAATCTTTGTGATCTCTGTTAAAGTAAGAAAGATGGATACCGAAAGTAAAAAAGTAAAACCTGACTAAATATGCAATCCTTTTTTAGCAAATAAACTTTTCGGTGTTTAATGGTGTTTAATGGTGTTTAGGTGTCGCAGCCTGACAGTTTGATACCAATGTGAATATGCTAATTGCCTTCATTTCCATCTCATTCATTTGCACCACACTGTGCTACTAAAAGCCCCAAATATCTCCCCCATAGAAATTCTCCAACTATCACTCAATATAAGCATCACAGTTCAAACAAACAAACCTCCCCATTTGGCTATGCAAATGTTCATCATTCTCTCTTTAAGTACTATCCAAAGATGTACACGTGATTCAGTCAGAAGACAAACAGCCAGTCCATTAAATGGCTAATCTATACATTTAACTCTGGTCGCTGACTTTTCTCTTTTACCAATTGACCGGTTTTAACTGAAGCTCTGCATTTTGCCGTAATGGAGGACTTAATGCTTTAATTATTTTAGCTGAACTGTTACGGTCTTGAGGGTTTGAGCTTTCTTGATGATTTTATTCATAGAACGGAGGACAAGAAATGATGGGGAGACGATCAGGATCGGGAAACATCACATGTCAGATCTAAACAACCGGCCCATGTGAGCAAAACACATTTGAGTTTATTGATAGGCAGTTTTATAGACACTACCGGGAGATGCAGCATCAAAAATATGATTTCATATATTGAAATATAAATAATAAACCCTGAAAGACTATCTTCTGTTGGCTTTAAAGCCATCTATATGCTAAAACTCCTAAACGTTGATAAAATTCATTTTTAGCATATTACACAATTTAAAATTTGTAGTCTTTCACATCTGGAAAAATTAACAAAAAATATTGATGACTCATCCTGCACTGCACAGAATTTTGTCCAATCAAATGCTCTCTAGAACAAGCAGGCCCCTCCTCCTAAAACTATTTGCTGCCAGCTAGTAAAGTAACATTCATATGATATAAATAAAGCCTATTAGCTATTTTAAAAATACTGGGAAAAGCCTTTTTGATACGCCCCACCCACAAACATGGGTTAACACAAAATACAAAACTTTACTCGTCAAGTCCCTTCAAATGGGCCATTAAAACTCAAGTTATGAAGAAAATGACCACAAAATGACCACAGAGTAGCAGTGACATATGGGAGCTTGTTTTGTTAAAAATTATAATTACAATGTTTTATCTCGCAATTCAGATTATGACTGAATTTCAGAATTGCGAGATAAAATAAACTTCACCAACACTGCCTTTAATGAAACAAGCCCATCTCTGCTGAAATCTCAGTCTACCTTGCCGAAGCTAAAAAAGAAAAAAATAACATTTCACTGTGTCCATAGCACAACAGCCTGAAGAAAACCACCATGAATAAATGACACAACAAAACACACTAGCACGAAATCCAACTAAATTAAATGGAGAACATAATAATAGACACAATTCACCCAGAGCTAATGTGATGAAATGTGAGCCTTTTTTAGTCTAAAGGAATTGATTTCTTTTTTGTTGCAAAAATACTGAGACATACTAGTAGAGGGACATCATCATTTCAACCTATGAATACTAATAAACTTCATGGTTAAAGCATTTTCTCCGATAAAGCGTTTTCCAAATCTTAGATAGATAAGCAGACGAAATGATTGACTGGCATGTTATTTTAACTTTTTTCACTTAGATTAGAATTTCGCAGAAGTGTAATAAGAATTTAACAGTCTCGGTTCTGTTTAACACATTTTACTATGTTAACATCCATTCTTTAGATTGCAACCCAAAATTTTGCTAGTTTATTTGTACTTTTGGTACATATATATGCTTCTTGTACCAAAAGAAGCCATAGATTTGTTACACTTGCCACAGGTCTGCACTTTACTTAAAATAATGTATAAAATGATTCTCTGATTCTGATGATGCATTCATTAAAAAGAAAAAGATCATGTATTCCCCTTCTAACATATGGGAAGCTTCTGAATAAATACTAGACAGGTGGAGAGGAGACAGAGGTGCAGTTCAAAGAGACAAGGAGAGAACACTTGCTTAAAAATGCCAACCAAATTATTGCTACCTGATAACTGAGACTTTAATTCCTATGTATAATTACATCTTTCTTGTAAACAGATGACGGATAATCTGGCATTAGTAACCGTAGTATTGAAAAGCCGAGATTAACATTTTGCTTATATTGGGATTTAATGCTGTCGTGTTTCAAACCACACACATGCCAATATGCACTACAAGAAACATATCTGAGGAGATTAAAAAGACCAACAACTAAGCACTTCAGAAAATGACAGTGTGTGGATGTATATGAGCATTAAAAACTCCCAGAGATAAATATTCAGGAAACTGTGGCTCTTGGAAAGAGCACAAGATGAATTGCAGAACATCTGGCCCACCGTCCCTTGTTCCTAACATTCAGAGAGCATCTGATCCTCCTCGGCTCAAATGCTATGCAAATGCCGACACATCTTGACTATAATAGGTCTCTTTTGAGTTCATACACCTGGAAGAGTTCTGGGAAAAATCGACTAACTGTAAAGCACCATCTGAGATCTTTATATATTTCAGTTCAAAGAATGTAGCACAATTGTGATATGCAGCATTTTTGATAATGGGGTTAGCAAATTATACTGATTGAACTACCATTATTCTGAGATAAAGATGTACTTTAAGGCAAAGGTATGAGACTCAGTTATTAACATTATAATAAAAGTTCCTGTGGCTCTGTGGTAGACCATTGCGTTAGTAGTGTAAAAGGTTGTGTGTTCAATTTCCAGGGAACACACATACTGATAAAAAAAAAAGTATAGTCTGAATGCACTTTAAGTCACTTTGAATAAAAGCGTCTGATAAATGTATAAATGTAAGTTTCCTAAAGAAATGGCAATTGTGCTTTTTTCCAAGTATGTGTTCTTTAACATCTGGAAGTCATTTAACTTTAACCTTTTCCAAACTATAACCTAACCCTATCATCAAAAAAAAATAATTAATAATGGTTAATAAGAAATCTGAGTCTTAAAGTAAAGTTCACACAAAAAGCCTATCACGATTTCGCCTATACAATGCAAGTCAATGAGGTCTTATGTTGTTGTCCAACATAAAATGATGAGAAACCATTCAATTTAGAGTAAACTATCCTTACCCCAGGACAAGGCCTGAAGCAACCTTTATGAAGCAGGACTTTGACTATCATCTGTTTCAGTTGCAGGTAATTTTGGGCCAAAATCCGCCCACTCAGACAGGAATAGGCTGTCTGACTGAGATAAGAAGAAAACAATCACAGTTTGTTTTGTTTTAATGTGCCGTTTAAGATTTCGAGTTCTTATAAAACTGCCAATAGCACATTAGTAGACTGGTGTGGAAAAGCTCATCAAAATAATTGCACAGCAGTGTATATACACACACACACACACACATATATATATATATATTAACAGATAACTTAGAATATACAATTCTACTTAGTTTACTTCCCCAGCTAAGAGCTTCAAAAACAAAAAAAAATAAGATCTTTCCATTATTTGATGCCCCTAACCTTCATCATATAGCATATTATACTGATTGTACTACTATTATTCTGAGAAAAAAAAATGCCTCATATAAATGCCTCATTTATTCATTCATTCAAATATGGGGTTTACTTTTGGTGTCATTACTAAGGAAAAGGTATGACATCAAGCCAGAAATATCATAAGCACGGTTCAATAAAGAAATGGCAATCATGCTTTTTCCAAGTATGTGTTCCTTAACATCTGGAACCGAATTAACCATAACCTTCCGTATCACTAACCTGGCAAACTTGAGCAAATCCAGTTACCTTAAACAGAATATGGACAAAATCGTGCCATGTCATTGTACTGTAGGTTTATGGACAATCCTTCATTCATGATCTTGTAAACATGGGCAAGCAAATACAAAGTCAAGTTTCACTGAAGTGTAATGAGAAAAGGATTAAAAGGCGAGATAAAATGCATTGCTTTGTCAGAGATCGGGCCTCTCAGTTAATGAAACAGCATGCATGAGATTCGTTTCTCTAATGTCATCTGTTTCACCCCCTGATCATTATACATGACGGACTGTTCTGGTCAATACACACCTAATCAGCAGGCTGGGAGAGATAATAAGGATTTCAACATGGGGTGGTTCTGCTTCTCTCTTTTTTTTCTGTCTAGTTGTTTATCCTCAAGGGGTTTTATTCATATCCTTGTTGATGCTAAACATGTTCAAATTTGCACGATTTCAGATGTTGTAAAGATCAATGGCATTTTAGATTTGTGTTAAATGTTAAAATGTTTTTTGACAAGTATTGCAAGATTGTACAGAAAATTATTTAGTCAGTACTTGGCAGAGTAATGGCAGTGGAGATTTGTTTACGTTTAAAGATGCTTACATAATTTGTCTCATCTTTTGAAATAAATGATTGTAAGTGTCTAATTGACAACATTGTATATTACACTTTTCTCATCCAGTACAGAAAAATGTCAGAGCCTTTATCTTAGCATAAACAATAACTTTACCAAACCGTAAGTTGGGACATGTTACAAAGTAGATATAATAGTTATATCCAAAAACAGTTAATCCAAAAACAACAAACTTTTGTCATCATTCTTTTTGTCATCATGTCTCACCCTCATGTCCCCCCAAACCTGTATGACTTTTCTTTTACTAAACATATGCTTATATTTTAAGCACTTACCCATAAGCCTTCAGTTTTAACTGGCTTTCCCTCCAGCCAAAATATTTTCTTACTTATTTGTTTGTAGGCTTATCTGTTTATTTATTTATTTGTTTATTTTACATGTGTGTAATTTCTGCATGTCTAGTGGCACCAAATGGAACTGCAATAATGCTTGTTTTCAAAAATGGTTTCCAATTCCTTTTGTTAAAATATGAATTTTGAGTAAACTGTTCTAAGCTGTTTTAAGCGCACAACTTACATCATATGGTCGTATCTGTAAAAGATTGCAGTTCACGTATTTCCATTTTGCAACATGCAAAGTGAATCTCTGTTAAAAGACGTGACTTGAAATCAGCACCAGCTTGTGCATACATGTCAAACATGGAGCACAATAGAATGATGTACAATAGATCTTACTAAAATATAACATTTTACTAAAATATTTTGCATCCAAAAGCAGAAGCACTCCAAATTCATCCAACCATTTACAACAAAATCATGAACTGCAAAGAGTGTTTTTCAGTTGATTGCAATGATATTGACAGACTTAACGAAATAATCATATTGGTAACTTTACAATAAGGTTCATTAGTTAGCATTAGTTAACTGCTTTAGTTCACGTGAACTAAGCATAAATAACACTTCTACAACATTTAGTCATCTTAGTCCATGTTAATTTCAACATTTACTAATGCATTGTTAAAATCAAAAGATGAGCTTGTTAACGGTTAAGGCACTTAGTTAAGGCACTGTGAATTTTGAGTAAACTGTTCTAAGCTGTTTTAAGCGCACAACTTACATCATATGGTCGTATCTGTAAAAGAATTAATACATTAGCTATCATTAACTAATGGAACCTTATTGTAAAGTGTTACTGTTTGTTCAGTAAAGTACTATTTAATTAGAAAGAAAAAGAGAAGCTAATTTATGTTTTTCCCCTGCTCTATCAAAAACATACCGGACCGTGACCGTGGTACATAGAGAACTGTCATTTTTGTGAACCATTACACCTCTAATATGCATATTTATTTATTACACAGTTGAACCCAAATAAGATTTGAGAGCTGCAGGGGAAGTTTTTGTATGCCTTCTTGAAATATATTGCATACGGACTGATTATGATGCTTGGCACCCTGCCTTTTCATTCTCATGGCGTTGAAAAGAGCAGAGTTAACCTTCTGCTAAACATCTTCTTCTCTGTTTCACCGTAGAAAGTATGTAATACAGGTTTGGAATAACATGAAGATGATATTTTTCATTT
Organism: Carassius carassius; assembly: GCF_963082965.1. NCBI lineage: Eukaryota > Metazoa > Chordata > Actinopteri > Cypriniformes > Cyprinidae > Carassius > Carassius carassius. The sequence continues at coordinate 8,510,288 of NC_081800.1, read as the reverse complement.
TTGGGGATGAACCAACCAATTAAAACAAGTTGCATTTTGAAAACATCAACTCTGAAATTAAAAGTTAAATAATTAATTGCTTGATGCTCTTAATAAACAGCAGTGATTAGATGCACACTTTGACCTTTGTGTAGTAGCTTTCAAGTGAAGTGGTTCCTCTGACTAAAGCGCTCACCATGATCAAAACTGCATTTGATACAGGCGATGATGGATAATAAAAATGCCCACACAGAGATCAAGCAGCTTTATCGTGTTGCACTTGGAATTAAAGCTGTACATATGTTTATAATCAAGTCAGAGGTCAAGTTTGATCAGATATAATCAGAATGGCTCAGTAATGCTGTAGACTTGGACTCATATACGTATTAGCAGTTAATTAGAGTGTGTGTTTATGTGTGTTTGCTCAGATGTAGTAAAAACCTCTGCAGTGATCATGAGATTATTGAGCACCGAAATTATGGAATAAGACTGTCGTCTCATTGGCTAAATTTCCCAGTTCAGCCATGATGCTCACTGGGACCGCAGTAGAGAGCTGGCACTGCCCCAGGCCATATGGACATATGGAGAAGTGAACCTGATCTAACCGGTTACAAGCCGTACACTTTTATCAGTTGCATGGTGCTATCAGAAAAGTAACCTTCTTGAGCTGTAAACATAACAAACAACTCAGGAATATGTTGATGAATACATATAAATTGGACAGACCTTTGATGCAATTTCTGTAATGATTTGGGTAAATATGAAGAACTCTGTGGAAAGAATCATAACCCTATAAAGCCTAATGTATCAGGCCTGCTGTAAATGATCAACATAATTCAAACCTGTTGTACACAAACTACTACTTGCATTCTGTTGTCTGACTGATATCGCTTTAGCAAGTAAAAATCCTTTTAGTATAGTTGTAAAAACACCCACCTTTAGGTTGTGATACACGTATCTTGTTGCTGTAGAAACTTTCATATGTTTATAAAGTAAACAATATATTTATATATTGTTAGTAATATTTCAAGATGACTATTTACTGAACAGAAGAAACTGATCATAAAACGAAACATTTAAATGTCACCTTAATAAGATATTATTGCGAGAAATAGAGATACAACTGATATATGATTTTCGCTTTTAAAAAAATATATTATGTACAAGCTATCAGAATTTCATCTTACTTTTGGCAATATAAATATCAGCAACTGCACCAAATTGCATATATTTACTCCTGAAAAAAAACATGTTTTTCTATCTATCTATCTGTCTGTCTGTCTGTCTGTCTGTCTGTCTGTCTGTCTTTTTATCTATATATTTTTTTCTAAAGATTCAATAAACACATTTTAAAAAAAAACTATTTTTTTATATGTCAGGTTTTGCAGGGTTAAAATGGAAATGTAAATTGAACTACACTCATATTGCTAGCTGAAAGCAATCTAAAATATATATTTAACACACAAATAACAGGAGATGTGTGGATTTAATAACTTATTTCATAAATGAACATTTTGGATTCTACATAACTCAGTATCTTCTGTTGGGTAAAGCAAAAAGGTGGACAGCGTAGTAAAAGCAATCGTAACACTTTATTTTAGGGTCTCTTAACTTGTTGCTTTTTAGCATGCATATTAGTAGACTTTTAACCATTTATTGGTACTAATTAAGCACATATTAATGCCTTATTCTACATCCCTAATCCTACCCAATTCCTAAATTTAACAACTAATGTATTCAGTATTAATAAGCAGCAAATTTGGAATTTATTGAGGGAAAAGTTGTAGTTTATAGTGAATAAGTGTTCACTATTCTAAAGCGTTACCGAAGCAATTGCTATTGATAGCTGTGTAATTATGCTCAAGGACAACCAGATAATCCTGAAGCATGTACTGTACCGTAAATCCAAAATGTATTATACTATTCATTGACCTTGGCTGTAAAAGTAGACAAGCCTTTGACGAGAGGATTTTTGAGGTAGAAAAAGAGTTTTTGAGTCTGAATGTCTTATATGGGCAGTGGTGTCAAAAGTATTGGCATTCATTACTCAAGTAGAAGTATAGATACTAGGGTTTAAAAATACTTTTGTAGAAGTTGAAGTATCAACTCAAGCTTTTTACTCAAGTAAAAGTGTAAAAGTACTGGTTTAAAAAACTACTTAAAGTATAAAAGTAAAAGTAATGTAAAGAAAAAAATGCTATTAAGAACAAAAGCTTAGGCTGTGCCACAGGGGCCTATTGTGCACTACCCCACCTCCTCAAAAAAAACATTTTTCTAAAGGCCATGGGCCATAATGACTATAATGTTATATTAAAATGTTCATGTTGAAAAATTTGGGATGCACTAGGCTACATATTTCAGCCACATATATGCCCATTGAAAATTAACGCACTTTAGTACAATGCAAATACATTAAAGGACTAGAGATATGATGACCAGTTGCCTATAAGTATTGTAATGGTGCAAAAAGTCAAACTTCAGAGGCATGTCATCAATAACCTTTAATGGAATATAAATGTACATCCAAGCTTTGGTGCAGGCTTAGTAACAATTACCCTTGTATGGTTGTCTATTTACAATAAACATTAGTGCTGTCAAAATGAATGATTAATCCAAGTGAATAATCAAAAACTAAAAATTAATAGTAACTCATAATCCTGATACCTTCTTGATTGATAGCTTCTTATCACAACATTGTCAATCGCATCGTCAATCGCAATCAATGATTTATTAAAACGTCTCGCTACCGAACTACATACAGTAGCTTCATTTGCGGAGGACGAAGAGAAAGCACCCATTTGGTAAATGAGCCAGTAGTGAGAAATAACTTTTAAGTAGGGTCCAGTGCCTTTTTGATACTGTTAAAATGGTACCGGCACCTAAACGGTTTTTTCCCAAGTTATGCTTGTCACACTGTCTAGTCTCTGTTTCCCTGGGTGTGCACTAGTGGGCTCATTTCCCCTTAGTCACTTCACCGTAGGCACTACAATTCCCACTAGCCTTGTCTCTTCCTCACAGTAATTGCACTCCTGCTAATTGCACCAGGTGCCTTCACTTAATTATCATTAGCCTCCCTATATTTACCATTCCTTTCCTGTTGTCTGTATGGAGTCCTTTCCTTTCGTGATCCTGTCTTCTCATCCTCTGAGATTCCTCGTATTCCGAGTTCCCGTTCCTGTTCCCTTCCTGTTCCTTCCCTGTTTGTTTTCTGTTGGATTGTTTTCTGGTTTTGACCTGGCTTGTTTCGACTACGATTTGGATTAACCCAATAAAGAACATACCTGCTTACCGGGTTAGTCACATACCGGGTTAGTCACCGTTGACCCTCCAGAGTCAGGGTTAGTCACCGTCGACCTTCCAGAGTCAGGGCTAGTCACCGTTGACCTTCCAGAGTCAAGTCAAGTCACTGGTGATCTTCAAGGATAGAGTCAAGTCACTGGTGATCTTCAAGGACAGAGTCAAGTCACTGGTGATCTTCAGGGACAGAGTCAAGTCACCGGGGTTCTTCATGGGAGAATTCAAGTCACCAGTGATCTTCATGAACAGAGGCAAGTCACCAGTGATCTTCATGAACAGAGGCAAGTCACCAGTGATCTTCATGAACAGAGGCAAGTCACCATTGATCTTCATGAACAGAGGCAAGTCACCATTGATCTTCATGAACAAATACAAGTCACCAATGATCTTCATGAACAAAAACAAGTCACCAATAATCTTCATGAGCAGAGTCAAGTAAGCATTGATCTTCTGGAATCCAGTATAAACACCATGGAATTACCAGAGTCTCGTCACATCTCTGAGGGACTACCAGAGCCTCTCCACATCTCTGCTGACCAGAGCCATTCCACGTCTCTGCTGAACTACTAGAGTCTCTCCTCGGCTCGGCTGATCCACCAGAGTCTCTCCTCGCCTCTGCTGAACTTCTAGAGTCTCGTCACGTCTCAGTCGAACTCTCTGAGCGCTCGACTGATCCTGTCATGGCCACGGAGGCTACCCTTAACTTGTTCATGTTCTCTGTTTCAGACTTGCCTAACCAGACTTGCTCTCCTGTTAATTCGATCCCACTGTGGTGGTCATCTGCGCCGCCCTGGTGGGCTTCTGTCTTGACCACACGGATGTGGTGGTCTTCTGCTCCGCCCTGGGGGCTTCTGTCTCGACCGCACAGATGTGGTGGTCTTTCTGCACCGCCCTGGTGGGCTTCTGTCTCGACCGCACGGATGTGGTGGTCTTCTGCGCCGCCTGGGTGGGCTTCTGTCCCGACTGCACGGATGCGGTGGTCTTCTGCGCCACCCTAGTGGGCTTCTGTCTCGACCACACGGATGTGGTGGTCTTCTGCGCCGCCCTGGTGGGCTTCTGTCTCGACCACACGGATATGGTGGTCTTCTGCTCCTCCCTGGTGGGCTTCAGTCTCGACCACACGGATGTGGTGGTCTTCTGCTCCGCCCTGGTGGGCTTCACGTTAGGTCCTTCCTGGACTTGTGTTTTGTGGTTGTTTTGTTTTTGTTCTTCTGTCTGTTTTCCACCTATGGACCTGGCCCTCCGTCCCTCCCACTGATCCTCCGCCGGTCCACCTCCCTCCTGGGTTCCTTGTCTTTGTCTTTCTCTTTGTTTCCCTCTAAGGACCTGGCCCTCCGTCCCTCCCACTGATCCTCCTCCGGTCCACCTCCCTCCTGGACTCTTGTGGACTTTTGTCTCTGTTTCCCCATTTGACCTGGTTCTCTTGTCTCTGTTTCCCCATTTTACCTGGTCCTCTTGTCTCTGTTTCCCCATTTTACCTGGCCCTCCGTCCCTCCCCCTGGTCCTCCGCCGCTCCACCTCCCTCCTGGTCTCTTTGTGTCTTTGGTCTCTTCTTGGGTTCGGGTGGAGCATCTGGCAGCTGCTCCGTGGAGGAGGGGGTAATGTCAAACTATCTAGTCTCTTTTTCCCTGGGTGTCCACTAGTGGGCTCACTTCCCCTTAGGCACTTCACCGTAGGCACTACAATTCCCGCTAGCTTTGTCTCTTCATCACAGTAATTGCACTCCTGCTAATCGCACCAGGTGCCTTCACGTAATTTTCATTAGCCTCCCTATATTTACCAGTCCTTTCCTGTTGTCTTTATAGAGTCCTTTCCTTTCGTGATCCTGTCTTCTCGTCCTCCGAGATTCCTCGTATTCCGAGTTCCCGTTCCTGTTCCCTTGCTGTTCCTTCCCTGTTTGTTTTCTGTTGGATTGTTTTCTGGTTTTGACCTGGCTTGTTTCGACTACGATTTGGATTACCCCAATAAAGAACATACCTGCTATTGGATCTCTCTCTCCCTGTGTCTTACTGGATCGCGATCGTCACAATGCTTCCCTTAATCTAAGGCTAATAAATGTATTTCACAATCTGTGCGATTATTTAAAACCACACATAATGTTTCTACTGTATCTCTGTCATTCTCTCTGATATTTAGTTAAGATGAATGCTGTCCTTCACTGTCTTTAATCAGTTCTGTGAATTACTGTATGCTCATTCTTTATAAAGTAGCAACAATGTCATTTTTAAAGTACAGTACTGTGCAAAAGTCTTAGGCACATTATTATTTTCATCCCCAAAAAAAGGTTTTAAGCCAGTTATTTATATCTTTTGCTGTAGTGTGTCAGAAGGAAATATCAGTTTGCCATTAATTTTAAAAATAATCTAGTTTGATTTTGAATGCACAAGCAGTCTGACAACGGCAAAATGAATGTTTGGTAATGTAAACTGATATTTTATACTGACACACTACAGCAAAATATATAAATAACTGGCCAAACACCATTCTTTTAAGTAAAAATACTAACGTGCCTAAGATTTTGCACAGTAGCTAGTGTATGTATAAAGTATGTATGATTAAAGTAAGTATATTTAAATAAGTGTAATTAAAGTATGTGTTCGTTCATATGTGTTAAGGGCTAGATTGTCGCTGGAGCAAACAGCTGTTTAGTGATGAGCGGTGACAAGTGAAAACTTTACAGTAGATGAGAAACCGACTGGTCCCTCGTGACCTTTTGTAAACTGTATTTATGACAAAGAACTGCACAGATACAGATATTCTAACAATCTGTCGATAAACACATACCTTGTGTCCTCTGTTTGTGTTTGAGTGCGCATGCGCTGATCCGCTCGCGGTCTGCGGATTGAAGAGCGCGCTGAGAGACGGAGAGGAGACCGGTCTGATGCCGGTTTCATATGAAATTTAAGGGGACTGACTCTGAGGCGATTGCAAATTTGTGTACAGTTTATGGAGTTAAATGCTACAGCCCCGCTAAAAAAGCCTAGCGATGCCCGTGCTCCTTTAGTACATTTCGGAGAACCAGGACAAATTTCAATCAATCGCTCAGGCATTTAAAAGGCTCCGAAATCTGCTTCCTCTTATTCAGTTCGGTGCATACCGGTTCCATACCCAACCCTACTTTTAAGAAATATATTTTTTGATAAACGAACCCAAAACTGGCTATGTCCTTGCTGGAGTGTGATGTAATTTGTGTCATGTGCAGGTGCGATGGATCGCGTAAACATTGCAGTGTTTCTGAGTGGGCGGGGCTTAGCTGGAGGCAAAAAGAGGCGCGGACGCAATGTTGACAAGCGTAAGCTAGCACGTTTTAGGAGGGATTTATTAAACATGGATGCAAAAGAAGGTTCTGAACTGCCCGAATATGTACAGTCACTGACTCTGCGGGACCGTGACAGCTATTTTGGTAAATTAAATCTCGCGGATGGAAGCAGGCTACCTGACCCGTATGCCATACGGCCATATTAATTACTTTTGGGTGGTTTGGGGAATTTTGTCAAGGCTTATTTTCTAATATAACCTATCGCTGGGCTAACTATGATTAGCAATGTGTATTATTTTAAGAGACCATTCAAAGAATGGCACACACATCTATCGCTGTATGTTTGTTTAACATTAAAACTAGAAGGTGAGCGGAAGGTTGCGACTTTTCACCTATAAAATAGAAACTTGCTGATTTACTAGATAAAACCAACACACCAGTTCATATGCATAGATTATTTTACCTGATATTAAGTGTGCACTGCAAACAAGAGCATTATTTATGATCATCTCCGTCCAGTCTGTACGCCGTATTGCATTCAACCACAATTGTCTTCTTGGTTTCTGTGAAAGAATGTCTGCCGGGATCCGGTAAAACTTTAGTTTTGAAACAAAAGTGCTGTTCCTTCTTTTCTGGCAGCCAAAAACACAACAAGAAGACATTTAAAAGTCAAAACCTCAAACTTTTAGCGCACCTGCTATGAGTTCTGCCTTATGTTTTGCCTCCAGCTAGAGCGGTGACGTCACAGTGACGTAGGCGATTAGGGGGTCTATAGGGTGTCGGAATGGTATATGTTTATCATAGACAGTAAAAGAAATGGACACAGCAACCCGATTGGAACTCAATTGAGATAAGTGAAGCCCATTTTTAGCGATTTTTAGCACTTCTGTTTCTGACACGCAGACTCAAACTAAGCTTGATGACGTCAGCAACCTGACAGATGTAAATCTTCTAGTAGCTGTGCGTGCAAACTGCCATCGTTAATCTTGCAGAGACGGCGAGCTTGAGCGGGGAGTTCTTTGGCGTGAGTGAGCAGGAGTAAGTATTCTGATTAATTATTTTGTATAGTATTTTAAAATGGGCTTCTCTCTTGACGTCTCCCCGATTGCCTGCGAGCTTCTCCTCCTGTCTGTACGGTAATTTCTCTACTGTGCGACAGAGAGTCGAGTGGTTATGACGCAATCGTTGGTCTATTTTTACAAAAACTGTTTCTATGGGGCCATAATGTAACATAGAAGGTAATGGAGCCCTTTATACATTGTCGTGTATCTTTAGAAATAAATAATGGACAAATGGAGTCTTTAAACGCCTCAGATGTAAAGTTATTCGCTGTCAAAGTGACGCCAAAATAAATGGGAGTCAATGGGATGCTAACGCAAGTGAAGTTCTGCTACAAGATGGCGACACGCGGCCGACTTCAACTTCCGGTCGACTTCCTTCCCGCCTGATATTTATACATCTCATCCAATCACAATTTAATTCACTTCATCCGGATGGCGCGATTTATCTGGATAAGGTTTTTTTTTTTTTTTTTTTGAATGAGACGGAATGAAAACAAGCCGAAATGAAATAGCAGTAACGAAGCTATTTTTAAAATGTAAGGAGTAGAAAGTACAGACACTTGCGTGAAAATGTAAGAAGTAGAAGTAAAAAGTTGTCTGAAAAATAATTACTCAAGTAAAGTATAGATACCCCAAATTTCTACTTAAAGCTGCTGTCCGTAACTTTTGACGCTTTAGCGTTTAATAAACAGAACTGCTTGCATCTTGCGGAAGAACATTGTAGCCGGAGCTACTTCTCTCTGTTTATGTCTATGAAGAATCACAAAGGTACCGGGTTACTCCGCCGCGGTACCCCTGAAGCAATCTAAAATAGTCCGAATATAAACACTTATTATAGATGTACCCTAGTGATTCAGGACAGGCTAAAAACACGGTTTGGAAAATGGATTCATGGTGTACTCGCTTATTATATACAATTTGTAAATCTTGAACACAAAAAAAGTTACGGACCGCAGCTCTGATTGGTTGTTTCTTACCGTGAGCGGTGAATTTCTGCAAATGGCAATAGGACCACTGGGAGGAGCCAGAGGAGCTTGATTTTTTCACAGATTATCTGTCTCATATTCTACTGTCAGGACATAATGACAGGTTTCAATACATTTTTACAAAAGTTACCTACTTCAGCTTTAAGTAATATAACGAAGTATTTGTACTTCGTTACTTGACACCTATGTATATGGGCAGAGGTGGGTAGTAACGAGTTACATTTACTTCGTTACATTTACTTGAGTAATTTTTTGGGGTAACGAATACTTTTCGGAGTATATTTAAAGATGGGTACTTTATACTCTTACTTGAGTAAATTTTTGGGGAAAAATCTGTACTTTTACTTCGTTACTGTGGGCGACGCTCCTCTCGTTACTTTATCTTAATGCAATAAATGTTATAATGCTTCAGTTTATTCCAAACGCGCCGTCTACTTTTCTCTGGGCAATGAGCGATGCCCATTCGCGAATGATTCATTCTTTTGAGTCAATACTGTTTAAAGGCTTGATCAAACCAATTGGCAAACGAGTAAATTGGTTCATGAATCAGTTTGAATGAGTCGTTCAGTTCCCTGCCGCACGCGCTGAGCATCTGAAATGGTTCACTCGGAGTTGTAACGTTTAAGAACAGAAAGAGCGTTGAAAACGTGGCTGGAACTGCACTGAATTGAAATCTGCAAAGGTTATTATTTGCTAGCGATGGAGATCCTTATTAGATGAACACCGCGTGTGCTGTCTACTGTTTAACAGGTAATAACTTGGGCTACATTCGATTACAGTACACGATACCACTGTGACATTAGTTTGTTGTACGTGTGTGGCTTATAACAGAGGGGAGTCAAGTTGAATGCAGCTTCCAAAAGACAAAAAATAGCCGATTAAGATTTTATTAATTTTAATACAATCACACTGGTGCAAGTACGTTCAGCGAGTCATATTTTCAGCTGCTAAATTCAGATCTGTGATTGCTTGCTGGCGCTAGCCAGAGATAGATGCGTTTATACAGCGCTGCGCATTATAACAAATCACACATGATTCTTTTGAGCTTATTAAAGCATTGGCCAATCAGAGGCGTTCAGATGAGTCATCGCTAAAATGCCGGTGCTTCCTTCACTCGCTCACTGACTGAATACCTCTTTCTGGCGAATTCTCTCGCAGAAACAACAAAGTGCAGATGTGTGTACGAATCTTTAATTAAGATATTGATTTCACAGTGTTAACAGTTTCAGTGATTTTAATGGGAGTTTCTGAGAGTGATTGGACTGTCAGTGAAAATGATCTTTAATAATGTAAATGGTATTTGCTCTCTTTCTGAACAATGAAAGATTAGTAGGAATATTTATATCACATTAACTTTCAATGTTAAATTCACATTTAATATATATAAAGTCAGTCGTATTAAAAAATATGTTATGGCATGACACCTATATCTGTTACTTAAGTAAACAGACAGGGTTTTATAATAAATTACATAAATTGGAGTAAAGGCTGATGAAATATATACATTTATACACGCACACATACATTACATACATTTTATCTATATATCTAAATAAAAATAGGCTCAGTATATATGACCCAAAGTAACTAGTAACTAACTACTTGAGTAGATTTTTTATCCGATACTCTTTTACTCTTACTCAAGTAACTATTCAAGACTAGTACTTTTACTTTTACTTGAGTAAATATTTCTAGAAGTACTTTTACTTTTACTTGAGTACAGTTTTTGGGTACTCTACCCACCTCTGTATATGGGAATATCATATATTCCTGGCAGTGGGCTCTCTTGTTCTGGACCAATAAGTAACCACCTACGCCCTAGCAATCACTTAAAAGGTTTTATTTTATTATTTTTCTTTTCTTTTTAATGTCAAGAAACCCCCAGCTATACATTTTCATTTGTAAATTTTTGCAGCGTAGTTCAGCGAACCGGCCTGTTTAAATAAATGCTCCCAAAGCCAGAAAAATGAAGGGAAATAATTTCCTGCAAAATGACGGCTGTATTATGCCATTTGTCATCGAGTATCTTCCCCTTCGTTCACTCCCTGTAGCCTTGCTGTTGGAAAATGGATCTACACTTGGCAACCAGTTCTCCGTAGCTCCAAGCACAATCACTCATCTGTAGTGCAATCTGTTAAAGGAATCCATCATTCATGGCATAACGCATGCTAGCAGAAGAAAGGCACAGGGCAGAGGCTCTAGTAACTCAAGACAAACATGTCAACAGTTCACACAAAACGATTTCAGGGAAATGACAAAATGTGCATAAGGAAAAAGCAATGAGGGAAAGAATATTTTCTCACGCACGAACACAGAAGCTATGGTCCATAACCTGGCAAGCTGCCTACTGCCTACATACAGAGTATCCTAGGTTGCATCCTAACAACAATGAAACCTCATTAGGGACTGATTCAGAATGCTCTACATATGCAGGAACTCTTTGTCATTGATTAATTTTAGTATAGGAGAAACCTTTTTGACTCATAGGCTTACCATTGTCCAACACAAAATATATTTATTCTGGTATTTCTACTGTTTATGACAATACTCTTTGTTTTGAAACCTTTTTGATTACAGAATCTGGAAGTGCTGATTGTAGAATGTCCACAATGAATGTGAATGTGAATGGTGACCACAATTGTCCCTAGTTTCCATCCTCTTTCATTTATTTTTTAGATATCACCTGTTGCAATGAAGAAAGTAATACATTTCTGAAACAACATGAGAGTAAGTGAATTATGATTGACTGTTCATGTTTGGGTGAATTACTCCTTTAATTTGCAGAAATATTCACTATTGAATGAATTATATTCATAATCAACATATCTCTCAACTTATCCCATTATTTATCTCTAGAACAGCTTGTGGCATTGCATTGCATTATCTCTACAAAAGACAAATATGATGCTTTATTTGAATTTGGCCAAGAGTAGGCAGCATAATTAAGTTGACTACTTTTTGGAACAGCCTTTGCATCAGAAGCGTATTTAATGGCAAAAAAATTAGAGGCAGTTGACTACATTTTGGAGCAGAGCTACAATGATGGCAGGACTTCTTTTTGAGGGAGCTGTGGTGCCCTTTCAGAAGACACAAAACCCCCCTTGTTCAACCCATGAAAGCGCTCCACTGTAAAAAACAAAAAACAAAAAAACAACTCCAGCTGAGTCTTATATCAACCGAGTAAGTTCATGATAAAACTGACAGCTCAGTTTTGCAAGATATACTTACCATCTTGGAACAAATCTTTTCAAACAGCACTGCCATAATATTGTGAGGCATAGAACAACCTTCAACAAATACAATAACACGGGTGCTCATGTGCTACAAAACAAATCAAGCCAAGATTCATTTGTACCCCCAAGCCAATGAGTCTTCAAATTGTGGCATACAGAAGGAAGTCATGACATCACCGGTGCAATCAGTCTGCGAGAGTGGCGTACAGGCAGAGAGGAGGAGCGTGATGAAGAAAGGCAAGCAGGTTTTCTTCAGGGCAACTAGTTAGCATTCACATCATACACGGCCCCTCTCAAATTAATTGTAGCATTCATATTAATGCTGTTTACCTCCAATCCATCAACCTGTCCTGAGTGAAATTTGGCTGATGCAATGGAGTCGAGTTCAGTTCAGCAAGGAAACGTCCTTTTCTCAAGAATGACACTTTTCTGTCCAGTTTAAAGCTAAAATCCATTCAAATTGACTTGGAGGATGTTGTCCGAGTTTCTGAAAGGCATCCTATGAAGCATCAGGAGTTAAATTGAAAGGTGGCCAAGCATGTACGGTTCTCAGTGAGAGTGTAAAACCTCAAACCAGAGAGGCCTTTTAACTGCTCGGTTGCGATAAAAACACAGTACAGTGAAACTGCGAACAAACATCTCTAGCCACAGGAGCATCACAGCAAGTTGAGGAAAGGACGTGCCTGAAAAATCCTGTGAAACAGCCTTTGTTGTGTTACAACATCTGCCTTTAACCATAACGTAGATAAATATGTTAACACAAGAAGGAATGTGGGCATTTCCTATTAGAGAAATCCACAGGGGAAAAGTAAGGGTCCACAGATGCAGACATCATCCTTTAAGAACGTGCCATCTCGCATCGCTGAGCAGTTCAAGGGCATGTAGATAACTGCATATTGAATTAGACATAGATTCTCTTTCAAGGACATGCCATAAATTTCTAATGAAATGCGGCTCTTTATGGCACTCGCAAACAGATAAGGAGACAAATAATAAGAAGGTGAGAATTCTTTCATATAATTTAGCCATGTTACAAATTACTGGCACTCAAATCGGTATTGCCATGTGAACTTATATTTATTATAATCTGCACGTAAAATGAGCGCTCACTTTATAATCTCTGAAGCTGACGATCACTTCAGTTCAGCACGAATATGTTCTGCATTCTTTTGAAAATTCCAAAAAAAAAAGATTTGAAAGATTTTAAATTTGGAAAATTAGTTTTTAAAGTGCCACTATTATGCCATTTTGAATATTGCCTTTCATGCAGTGCGTAATGTAGCTGTATGTGAATGTAAACAATTTGCAAAGTTGTAAAGCTGAAAGTGCACGATAAATAATAAATAAAGTTATTGTCTCCCAAAAGAAAGAATCAACGCCGATGGCCTCGTGGGCAGTGTGCTGACATATAGCACTTTTGCGCTTCAGACATCCCAAGTTTGAGTCTTGTGGACCTTTCCTGATCCAACCCCCCTCTCTCTCACCCACTTTGCTTCCTGTCAGCCTACTGTCCTATTTAAATAAAAGGCATAAAATGGCAAAAAAAAAACCTTAATAAAGAAAAAAAGAAAGAATCAACTCTGACCAGTCTAAACAAGTCGTCAGAAATTTGAATCTCACTTCCGCGAAGGACAGCGACACATTGAAGGGTAACTCATTTGCATAATGCCCGCCTATATTCTATGTTGACCGGCCGTGAACACTGCGACTAGTTTGTCCGGTTAACATCATGTAGAGAAGACACTACACTGTGAAAGTTAATTATTTATTTATTTATTTTTTTAAAGATGTACAACCTGTAAGTATGATAAATAATAGATATTCATATGTTCTATCAAGCACTCAAAATACAGAACTATGTGTACCTGTACATTGATCAATGTTGCAAAACCACTATGTAATAAAAAACTTTGACGTTCCTCAGAGCTCAAACACAAATACAAGCGAATTGGTACTTGCCATAATTTAAGCGTAAGCGTAACGAATTTGACTACTACCAAATTATAAAATTCACAAAAATTTTAAAATTGTGGGTTGAATGGGGGACTCTTTTAGTCACCAGTTGAGTACATCTGGGCTATGAATTCATTTTGCGTATGCCTTCACTCCGATGTAGTCAAAATGTGTTTACTACCTCCACAACTGTCACTGTCATAAAGCTCCTTTAAAACATCCACTGCGACACAATGGCAAACTCTCAGTCTGACAAACTGATGCCTGTTTTATAAATCCATCTCTAAAGTCAGGAAATTGACAGCAAAAAGCTATGCAACGTTGAAGTAAAGAGATCTACTAAAACTGGTGCACTTTATAAAGTTCTGTTGCCATGGTGATACAAACACATAATGTCTGTACAGAAAAAGCGACCACCAAATAAAAAATTAAATGTGAGTTCAGCCAGAAGGTATCCTCTTGATGACTGATATTAAACGTTAATCAGTTGGGTCATTTTTTTAATTCTCGCAGTAATTTAAAACGAGCTTCAGATTTTAGCATTGCTGGTGACAAGGGAATCATATATAAGCTATGTAGGCCTAAATGTAAAGACCTAACCAACTGTGTGGCACTGCAGCTTTTAAACCACAGAAGATGGCTAATAAAGAGGAACTTGAAATAGACATTTGGGGGTGAATTTCAAAGCACTTAATACATCTAACTCTGGAATTTTACATATAGGTCTATGATTTTCAAAGCAGGAAGGGTTTGAAGTTAATAAGCCGTATCTAGAATGACGTCTGCTTAGACCAAATAGCAACTGTATGATTTGTTAAATGAAAGCTCATAGATTAGCCCTTGTCAGTCCCTGCTAGACGCATTGGCAGAAAGCCTGGAGTAAGGAATGCTCATTTACTGATTAAACTAATTTCTTAAAATGGCAGTCAATGTAGCCAACTTAATTCACAAATGATTGAGCCTTTCTTTTGGCCAGCCGCATTCACTTATCAATACATCCTTCCCTCTTACCTCACCGATCCAGCAGTCTCAGCAATGGCTGAGATTTATTGCTGAACTGGGAGATCAAATGGACTTTGTAATGAGCGTATAGGCAGACAGACTCATTAGGGTTATGCAAATTCGTTTTTTTCGGTTTCAAACAAACACACCTGTCCACACTGACAGTGACACAGAGAGAGACAGATTTTCTATCTCTGAGAAAAATGTAGCTTTGTTCATCTTGTTGAATTTTACATTTACACCAAAACGTTAGTTTAAATTTAACAAAGCTTCTAAATTTTTTCAGAACAAATGTCAGAGGTGCTCGCAAACTTACAGTCATGCCACTGATGTGCAAATGCTAATGTGTTCTGTGTGGTTAGGTGACTGCATTAATCAGTGTTATTTTAGCATTTAGTTACTGCATTGAATTAGCCTTTATTTTTATATCTTGTTTTCATTTTATTTTAAGTTTAAATTGTAATTTTCTTAATTTCTTTTGTCATTTAAAAAAAAAAAAAAATTATTGAAATTTTATTTCAGCATTATTTAAATGAACAAAAATTATATTCAATAGTGTTAGTTTAACATTAACAGCACTGCACCAAATCTTGATAATCTGTTTTCTAGATATTGCTTGGGTTCCAATGGAAGACCATTTGTGCCAGAAAGTCAAACAAAGGTAGGCTAATTGTTACAAAGGTTAAAATAATAAATACAATTACAAAATCATGTGATTTGTGGTATGTAGCACAAACAGCATGTGTTACGTCCCAAAGTTTACTTACAGCTTAGAACAAAGTATAAGCAATAATAACAGTGATTGCTTTAGCAAGACTGATAATTATAGTTAAGAAGAGGAACAGAACAATACAACAGCAATGACCGTTTTTTGAGAGGTCTATGACTCCACGATAAAACACCACAATAGAAAAAAGTATAAAAAAGTCTCTTAGGAAATAAGCAAAGACAAAGCCAGATTCAATACTAAGGGAAGCAAAACAGCTTTTAGCTTCATGGTATCAGTGCCTCCTGGAAGGCATCACCACCTCCCCCTTCATTTTTCGCCTCGTGTCCATTTAAAAGATGTCAGTGAATCCAATGAATGTGAAAAGGGGGTCTGATGAAGCGGCAAGAGAAAATTGCGCTGAGTCACAGCAATCAGACCGAGTCATGCTGTCACCCACAAGACCACAAAGCTTAACTGCCTTCTGAATAATTTACATTCTTCTGTACGATCAGGGCAGAACTTCATACAACTGACTCATATACAGACAAATAAGCTCCCGTGGGAGGCTGCTCTCCTTCTGTGAGCATCAAAACCTTCCCAACCCTGACTCTAAGGCACACAGACTCTCCTTTTGGACACACACAGAGAACGGGAAATATACAATATATATATATATATATATATATATATATATACACTACCTTTGTTTAGTTGCAAAGGCAATAATTGCATAAAGGTTTGTGAAAACATTAACTTTGCATTCTTACAGAACTGCCAAATCCTGCACAGAGCACAGTGCATGTCAATATACTGCTATGAGGGGAACTCATGAGACGTTATATAGGAATGCTGAGAGCATGTTGGAGGCGTGTGTAGGACGGGACAGTTACAGTTTGCCATTAATAGCACACTGTGCTCAATTAGTCCAAAAACAACATGCTACAGGAATAGCTTGCAGAATCTTTGCCACTTGGTGTTGGTACAGCCTTGACATGAATTAAACAGTTCCTCTTCAGGAACTCGAGCTGCGTCAAATGCGCTTTGGGGAATGCGCTTAGCATGAGCGACTCTGAATATTGTGTGTAATCAGTCCAATGGAAGAGCGTGACGTCACAGGCGGGGTGACGTAAGCAACCAGGAAGCTATAAAAGCACGTGCCGCACAGCTGGCGTCAGCTTTGCGTCTTTCAGCAAGCGCTCTGTGTGTGAATGTCACTTGTTTGTCTTGTGAGTCTAATTTACTGTTGTCTGTCCAGTTAGAGCTCCTAGACATGCCGAAGAGCAAGGAGAAATCTAAGCATTGTGATGGCGATTCCAAATCGCGCTATAGGTTGTGTGTTCCTCCCTGCCCGCGATATATAATGGGTGGGGATACACACAGCTTATGCGTGGTTTGCCTGGGAGCGAAGCACGCTGAGTTGGCTCTCGAGGGGGCCGACTGTCCGCACTGTGAGCGAATGTCGGTGTGGCTGCTTCGTTCCCGGAGGGCCCTCTTCGAGGAGAGGGCCTTCGCCAGCGTTCCCCGCGGGGCTGGTCCCGCTTCTGCCGAGGCAGAACGGCGGCTGCACTCGTGGGGTTCGCAAGTGGATTTGGTGGAGGGAATGGAGACGGGCCAGTCCCTATCTCCTTCCACTTCCGCCAGATCCGGAGCCCAATCCCTGGAGTCGGAAGCCCGCTCTGCGGTTCCTTCCACCCAGGGAGAGGGATCGACGCTCTGCCTCTCTTCCTCCGAGGAGGTTGATGTGGAGTCGGTCGACAGGGATTCGCCACCCCATTCGCCGCAATATGAGGAGCTCTTGGAGGTGGTTACTCGTGCGGTGGCCAAATTAAGTATTGAGTGGCCCGCCGAAAAAACAACTGAACCGCAGCGAAGCAAGCTTGATGAACGCTTCCTGCGTGCGAGTCAGCCACCTCCCAGCCGGGGCCTTCCATTCTTTCCCGACCTGCATGATGAGATCGCCAGGTCGTTGAAACGCCCATTCTCGGCCCGCCTCTACATCCCCTCATCTGATTACTATGGAAATGTGGTGGGGATGGGAGAGCATGGCTATAGAGCGATGCCCCGGGTGGAACAGATGCTCGCGAGCTATCTGTCCCCCAGTGCGGCGGCGTCTCTGAAGGCCCCGGCACTGCCCTCAAAGCCACTCAGAACAACATCGGCTTTGGTGGGCAAAGGGTATGCGGCTGCAGGTCAGGCTGGTGCATGTCTGCACACCATGGCAGTGTTACAGGCGTACCAAGCCGACCTGCTTAAGGAGCTAGACGAGGGAGAGGAGATAAAGTCACATGATATATCTGAGTTAAGAAGGACCGCTGATCTCTCCCTCCGCGCCACCAAGGAGACCGCCTGAGCGATTGGGCGGTCCATGGCAGCTATGGTGGCCGCGGAGAGGCACTTATGGTTGACTCTGTCCGATATGAAAGAGCGGGACAGGGTCTGCCTCATGGATGCCCCGATCCAGCCTACTGGCCTGTTCGGCGACGCAGTCGACAATTCTGTCGTCGACAGGTTTCAGGAGGCCCGCAAACAAGCAGCGGCGTTCCATAAGTTCCTCCCTCGTTGCTCCCTCGGGGCATCTGGGCGGGAGATTCCCCAGCCGCACCCTAGCTCCTCATACCGCAAGGCACAAAAACAGAGCGTCGCCTCTCGGCTGAGGTCTTCAAGGCCCAAACAAGATCTCAGGGCAGTCATAGAAGCTAAGAAGTCCTCGGCCAAGAAACCCTGACGCCAAAAGTCCAGGGTTTCAGAGGGCAGCCTCTGCTGGGGTAGAGCGGTACACACTGCAGTACACGGTGCCCGTCTCACCACAGCGTCCTCTGGGGGCCGGTCTGCCAACCCTGCCAGTGTTCCAGGGCGCAGCGGTCCCCAGCGAGCATCCGTCTCAGTATCTTCCGCCCGTGCGCGTAGCGGGGCTGAGACGCTCGCCGCCCCTGCGGGGTCCTCTTACACCAGAAGTCAGTCTTGAGAGACTGATTCCCTTAGTAGATTATTTAGCAGCATGGAAACTACTGCCAAATGTATCTCAATGGGTCCTGCACATAGTAGAAAAAGGCTACCGTATTCAGTTCGGCTCTGCGCCGCCAAAATTCAACGGGGTCATCCTGACGATAGTCGGCCCCAGGCAGGGTCTGGTTATGGAACAGGAAGTAAAAACCCTATTAGAGAAGGAGGCCATTGAGGTGGTCCCTCCTCAAGACAGGGAGTCCGGATTTTACAGCTGGTATTTCATAGTTCCAAAGAAGGATGGAGGGTTGCGTCTGATTATAGACTTGAGGGTCTTAAATCGTTCAGTTATGAGATTGAAGTTCAGAATGCTCACAATCAAGCATATTGTAGCTCAGATCAGGTCCGAGGACTGGTTTGTCACAATAGATCTCAAAGATGCATACTTCCACATATCCATCCGTCCACAACACAGGAAGTTTCTGAGGTTCGCTTTCAGGGGCGAAGCTTACCAATATCGAGTACTTCCCTTCGGCCTTGCACTCTCACCCCGCACGTTCAGAAAATGTGTAGACGCGGCTCTGGTCCCCCTGCGCATACAGGGCATCCGCATTCTCAACTATATCGACGCTTAGTTGATTTTAGCTCAGTCAGAGCAGGTTGCTGCTCGGCATTGAGATGTCGTTCTCGCACATATGGGGGAGCTGGGTTTGAGACTGAACGCCAAGAAGAGTGTACTTTCTCCGGTTCAGAGAACCACCTATCTAGGCGTAGTATGGGATTCGACCGCGATGCAGGCACGATTGTCCCATGCTCGTATCGAGTCGATCCTCATCTCAGACGAGAGAGTCAGGGAAGGCCAGTCACTTACTGTCAAACTATTTCAGAGATTGTTGGGTCTGATGGCAGCTGCGTCCAACGTGATACCTCTTGGCCTGCTGTACATGAGACCCCTACAGTGGTGGCTCAAGACCAAGGGATTTTCCCCGAGGGGCAATCTACTTTGCACTATCAAGGTCACGCGGCGCTGCCTCCGTGCCTTAGACATGTGGAAGAAAGCTTGGTTCTTGAATCAAGGCCCGGTGCTGGGAGCTCCTTGTTGCCATGTAGTACTAGTGACAGACGCATCTCTCACCGGCTGGGGTGCAGTCATGAGTGGCCACCCTGCCCGTGGTCTGTGGAGCGGTCGCCATTTAACATGGCATATCAATTGTCTAAAAATGCTAGCAGTTTATCGTGCACTGAAGCACTTCATCCCAGACCTAAGGGGTCACCATGTGTTTGTGCGCACCGACAACACATCGGTGGTCTCTTACATCAAACACCAGGGAGGTCTGCGTTCGCGCCCTTTGTACAAGCTGGCGCACCAGATCCTGGTGTGGTCCCAGAGCAAACTCCTCTCATTAAGAGCAGTATATATTCCTGGGAAACTAAATATGGGAGCAGACATGGGGAATGGAGGCTTCACCCAGAGGTGGTATGGAGAGTATTTGGCAGGGCTCAAGTAGACCGTTTTGCGACTCAAGAGACATTACAATGTCCCCTTTGGTTCTCTCTAGTTCATCCAGCTCCTCTGGGACTGGACGCTGTGGTACAGACCTGGCCGAGGCTTCGTCTGTACGCCTTTCTCCCTATTTCTCTGCTCCCAGGAGTTCTGGCGAGAGAAAGCCGGGACGGGGTCCGTCTGTTATTAGTAGCCCCGTTCTGGCCGGGATAAGTATGGTTCGCAGACCTGGTCTCGCTCCTCGACGGCTCTCCAGGGGAGATACCGATCAGGACAGACCTACTCTCACAGGCACAGGGCACGATAATTCACCCTTGCCCGGAGTTGTGGAAGCTGTGGGTGTGGCCCCTGAGGGGGCACAACTGTTAGCAGCTGGTCTCTCAACTGAGGTTGTTGAGACCCTCCTCCAATCCAGAGCTCCCTCAACGAGGAAACTGTACGCCCTGTACGAGATCTTCAGGCCCTCTCTGTGGCCCCCACCTATCTTGAGTTTGCATCTGGCATGACCAAAGCGTTCATATACCCTCAAGCAGGATATGTTCCCAAGGTTCCCTCTGTTACACCACGACCTGTAGTGCTGCAGGCCTTCTGTCCTCCTCCCTTCCGGGAGCCCGACCAAGCGAAGCTAAATTGTATGTGTTCAGTTCGAGCGCTGGACGCATACGTCCACAGAGCTGCCCTGTGGAGAAAAACTGACCAATTGCTAGTATGCTACGGTCCCCCCAAGAGGGGTAGTCCTGCTTCTAAGCAGACTATTAGTCGTTGGATAGTCGAGGCTATCAACGCCACCTATGAGTCCTCTGGTCGTCCCCCGCTGTCGGGAGCCAAGGCTCACCCTACTTGGGGTAAGGTGGCCTCTAAGCCCTTCCTAGCAGGTGTATCCATGCTGGACATCTGCAATGCTGCGGGGTGGACCACTCCCTCTACGTTTGTTAAATTCTATGGCCTAGATATGCCAGTCACTCCAGGCGCTTCTGTCCTCTTGTCCTAAGCTGTGCTCTTTGGATACACACTAGGCAGGGGTTTGGTAGTCTGGCGGCGTTGGTACTCGTTCCCCAAAGCGCATTTGACGCAGCTCGAGTTCCTGAAGAGGAACGTCTCTAGGTTATGTATGTAACCCTAGTTCCTCGAGGGAACGAGATGCTGCGTCTCGGAGCCATACCCCCGGCACCCCTGCCGGCGCTTGCTGGTACTCGAACCTGACGCCAGCTGTGCGGCACGTGCTTTTATAGCTTCTTGGTCGCTTACATCACCCCGCCTGTGACGTCACGCTCTTCCATTGGACTGATTACACACGATATTCAGAGTCGCTCATGCTAAGCGCGTTCCCCAAAGCACATTTGACGCAGTGTCTCGTTCCCTCGAGGAACTAGGGTTACATACGTAACCTAGAGACGTTTTTGGCTAATTAACAGTGCCTACTTTTACTATTGCTCATTCTATTTTTTTTTTTTAAACTTTAACAAACCTGAAACTGAAGTATTACACTTTGACGCATTACTCATCCACAGATTCTGCTAAAAAAAGACACCTCTCAAGTCACGTGGCTTGTTGAAGAGGTGTGCTATTACCTATTTACCCTTTTACATGTAAGTTTCAAAAATTCAAGCTGAGCCCCCAGAGTGAGTTACACTGTTATTTTACTGTTATTTATATGACACATTAGAGCTATATGACAAATGTATTGGTTACATGGCTTAGTTCCTTTTAATTCAAAATATTTACTAGCTTTATACTGTGCAATATCCAGCATTCTGGTTCTCAAAGATGTTTAGGTAAGTATGCAAAGAATACACTTTGTTGTTACCTACACAAGGTGTTTCTGATGTGAAAAAAAAAGATTCCCATAGACATCACTAGGTATTTTCTAGTACTTATGTGTATTTAAATGTCTGAAACGTGAAATAAATATTATGTGGTTGAAAAGACTGAACATCTGTGATATATGACAAGCGATGAGCTCTCCCTGGGCTCTCTATGGTTCATCGCCAATGCACGAAAGCAGATTGGAATAGATCTGTTGATCATGTGATGCACTGAACGTTGTAATAAAACCAGTGTGAATGTGCGCACAAGGGTTGAGTGATAAGACTTACTATTTTTGCCTGGCGGACAATAAAATCCCACTAACTTACATTAAAAGAGGGATTAGAGACTTGTGGGTGGGTTTTTTGAAAACCCAGCAATCACATACAGTAACAAAGCTCTAACCTATGAGGAGCTTGTAGCATTATAGCACTCACATTTTCTTCAGAATATGCTAAAATGTAGTAAATTCAAAAGCAGTAAGACGCCCAATTCAAATTGTTCAAAAAGGTTCAAAACAAAGCTATTTTTAATCTATTAATAACTCTAATCGTGCAGGAACAATGCCAAAATTCACATGTGATAAATGAAATGGTCATCCAGACCAATGCACTTCTGTGGTCCGGCAACAGATCCACTATACTGACAGGAATGATTGGTTATTGTTAAGCTAAATTTATTTTTATGGTTTTCTTATAGTATGTGTCTGCTGTGGTTTTCAGTCATCCCCTTTGATTAATAAACCAGGAAACTTTTTGACTTTTCCATTTGCAATTACTGAATAAGAAATTTTAAATAATGATTCAAATCAGAAATTACTAAGCAAGTCTGATTTTCCCAAAGCAGTATTTAGCCGTTGAAATGTTTCAATATAAGCTAAATTTAAGAGAATGTGCACAATGATTATAGAAATTCCCATGACTTCCCAGTAAGCATGCAATACTGTAAATCTCCAAAAGCTCTGAACATCTGGAAAACATCTAATTATTGAGTACAACATCTAATAGGCATATTTAATAGAGTAGCGACTCAAATACTAAATTATAAATGTCTCTAACACATGCATCTACATGTCTTTCTTAACATCTGGCAGGGAATGTTTAAGAAATTTATTACAGATGTGCCAATTCTCTAAAAACACATCTTGCAGATGAAAAGTACTCTTGAAATAGACATACACTCTTAATAAAAAAGGTTCTGGTGGGGGGGGGGGGGGTACAGTGATGCTGTAGAAGAACCACTATGGGTTACCCAAAAGACCTTTCAGTAAACATTTCTTAAAATAACCATTTTTATTTAGTCTGAAGAACATTTTAACAAACTAAAGAACCTTTGTGCAGTGGAAAGATTCCATGGATGTTAAAGGTTCTTCATGGAACCTTTTTTTTCTTCATTGTGTGAAGAACATTTTAATAATCACACAAGCAATATTTCAATACAAAGAACTTTTGCGGTTCCATGGATGTTAAAGGTTCTTTGTAGATCTATAGATACCAATTATAAACCATTATTGTTAAAAGTGCATGGATGGATGTTAAAGGTTCTTCATGGAACCAACAATTCTAACAATAAAATGTTTATATTTAAGAGAGTTTTATTAAAAGGTTCCATGGATGTTAAAGATTCTCAAAGAAACCACAGATGCCAATAAAGAACCTTTATTTTGTAGGTGTGTAGGAGTGTAGGTGATGTTTGTCCTAGAGTTTATTTCCATTACTTTTCCAGGTCTAAAAACACTAAATTTTAAATCTCCCCAATATTTCATGGTTTGAAAAGCAACATGACTTTGCAATCCAATTGCTGGAGACTTTTGTACTGGGTTCTTATCTGAGCCTATTCAAACAAAACACAGCAGAAAAATATGGCATGAACCACATGGGTGCTGTAGTATAAACAAGCCACACAATACAAATAGACAAACAAACACATAACAAGTCCAGTTGTTTTCTGGAACGCGTTGGCAAATGTTCATTTTTCTCCCAGCATGCTCCTTCAGCTCTATTATAGCAAACTAACATGGTGCGTAAATACTCGCGCTCTCTCCATAAATCTCAACCGCTCTCAGCTAATTGGCTGCTCCAGCCACAAAATGCGCGCGCGACTGCCCCCGGTGCCACACCCTCTTTTCATTAAACAGCCTTGACACCCCACTTACATCCGAGTCAACAATGAGCCACATTTAAATTACAGTGGAGCTCCCGGTAGCCTATTCGGACGGCAAAACGTTATTCTGCACGTGATACAATGCACACCACGGGAAGAAACACAGCGTCCGAAACCCGAAAGCCTGATAGTTCACTTTATGCAATATATATATATATATATATATATATATATATATATATATATATATATATATATATATATATATATATATATATATATATAAGGGTTCAGTTTTCCAGCGCTATTTTCCTCTTGTGAGTCAAATAGATTAGCCTACCTGCACTGACAGGCAAGTGCAGCTCATTTACACATATTGTTCAGTATAACAACGGCATCCTTTCACTGTCCTCTTCACTAAGCCCATTTTTTATGTTAAAAGATGACCACATGACCAAAAGCGGTAGCAAAGCCTTGTTAAGAGACCGGCCTGCCGCGCAAAATGTCAAATGCCAGAAAAACGCAAAATGTTAGGCTCATCGCAAGGGCACATAGGCTGATTCGTTCAAATAGGCACATTCAGCCTGTTTATAGTGCACACTTCACGGATAGTGAGCGTACACGGGATGACATCGCAACAAAGAGCCCTACCTGTCTCTCCAGGTTTGACGCGCGGATTTCCGTCCAAATGCCGAGCATTGAGGGTTTGCGATTGCCACCGCCCTGCTGCTTCTGCTCCCCGTCAAAGGATGGAGCCTGTCCGAGAGGATGAATGAGCGGAGGGGGGAGAGCAGCTCTCTCGGGTGGATGAGAGGAGAGGAGAGGAGAAGAAGAGGAGGAGAAGGAGAGGAGGGTAGGGGGCGTATGCGCGCTGGAATACACCAAACTCCTTCCTCACCGCTTAGAGAGCCGCGCTCAACTGAACACGCACAGATTTCATCATCACGAATGCGCTTCGAGCCTTTATGCCCGTCCAATTAGGCTACTCTACCGCATTCCTAATTCAGTCAACAAATGAAATGTTAAGGTAAATTGTACCGTAAGGATATATATTGCGTTAGAGCGCGAGTAACCATAGATAAAATAAAATACACCAGAATAGAATTTTTTTGTCCATATACAGACAAATACAAGTTACCAGTGCGAGGTAAAAAAAATTTGTCAGGTAACTAAAAATATGCTCCATGTGGTAATATTTTTTCAATTACTGATTTTATATAAGTGTATTAACTCTCTGTTGGATGCATTATGTTGTTATTTATTATTATTATTGTTATTATTATTATTTAATAAAACACTTAGAGGTCAACAAACCTGAGAATTAATAACTCAAAACTAAATCTAAAAATCAATCAATAAATAAAGTTAAATAAATAAAATACAAATAAAAATCTATAATAATGTATATATGTTAATCAAAAATGAGGAGAAAGAGGACATTTTTTACCTTAGTTCAGCACTTCAGCACTTGGAATCTATATCCTCCTCCAGAAATAGAAATACAGTGTCTTATGGTGTAGAAAGAATCCCAACTCCACACAAACAACTGCCCTTCTGCCTAC
Source organism: Carassius carassius (assembly GCF_963082965.1). NCBI lineage: Eukaryota > Metazoa > Chordata > Actinopteri > Cypriniformes > Cyprinidae > Carassius > Carassius carassius. Next base: position 8,484,891 of record NC_081800.1, on the reverse strand, counting down.
AGACAGCTGCTGATAGAAATCCCTCACTTTTGAATCAAGAGAACAGTCTTAAATGCCCTGCTGATGAAACGGAATGTAATCACAGGGTTATTAAATGTTCATTCAATCACCATCATGCTTATTTTTATTTTTTTATTTTTTTATTTATTGTTATTAGTTTTAATAAAAGTTTAACATGTGGCTAAGTTTTAACCTCATACAATATATATTTATATATATAATTTTTTTTTTTTTTTTTTTTTTTTTTTTTTTGGAGTAGCTATTATTGCGTATTCAGCCATATTAAACAGTGAGGTTGTTGCCTGATAGGAAATATGCTCTGTAGTGGGAGTGCATTTGTAATTACAGTGCAGGAAATAAGTGTGCATGCTGAAAAAATTACAGCAGAGTGTACAGATGAAAGTCCTTACATACACAAGTGTGTAAATGGTCATGTGTGAGGCTATTAAAGAGCAGATATTTGTGTTGTTTTTCAAGAAACACTGACAAAAAACTTAACAAACGAAAAATCAAAAACTGAGAGTGGAATAATAAACCACTCCAGTGGAATAATAAAAAATCCTCCATTATAATTGTGTTGGGTACAGCTGGAACTGTTGCTATTAATATTTCAACCAGAGGATGGCAGCATTATTTTTTCGGAACATGTAATGGTCCATTCACAGGCCTTTGTGTTGTGTACACAGTCAGTGTGGCCTGATGTGAAACTCGCTGCTCCCATATGAACAGAATATGTGGGAAAATCATTGTCGGCGACGAGGACGATCTTTCGAGTAATTACCATCATTATGCATATTTTACTGGGAAACAACACCCTTGTTTTCAGTCCTTTGTGGGTTTGGAGGGAATGTCAAGAAAAGTTCATATGTCATGTAAAAGATCAAATCAAATACTTGGGGACTAGAGATGGGGATTATGAAACACAAATGGTAGGCCACCTAAAATGGTAAATCTCAAACTAAATATAAGCCACGGTTTTGTGCACAGCAGGGAAAAACTTATGCTAAATGCTAATGGTAACAGCTAACCATGGGCATAAATACAGCAGGCTTCAAATTAAAGGAGAAAACACTCACCATATCTTTTGCTGTAGATGTCAAAAAGAGTCTAATAGTATTTTGACACAAATTAATTTGACATTTTATAGAACTTATTGCTAAATGAGGTAGATGCCAACATGGACAGGTTGCGTGAGATGTCCTCATCCTCTCATGCTATGAACAAAAACATGCAAAGTTAAATAAAAAATACAACCCAGACTTCATTTAATATGGATTCACTTACAAGATAAATGTGGTTTGCTTTAAATAATGAGAGCGTGAAACTACTGTATGAAAAACAGTTCAAGACATTAAAATAAAAACATTGTCTTTGCTCCTTTCAGCCAGTGTCAGGTTAAGAATTGTGCATATTGTTGGAAGCTGAATGGTGGTAATATTAATACATTAAAATATCCAGTGTAAAATCTGTGGCTTGATGGAAAACCAGATCATCTGATTCAACACCTTCCCTGATACAACAAATCTTGTGATCTGGATTGTGGAGGGTCACAATAACTGATGAAGTGGTTTGAGGAATAGATTGAGGGAGGAAGGTGTGTCACATACAAAGATAAAACACTTCCTCAGTTCATCTTACTCATTGTACATATCGTAAGAAAATGGGAGAGTTTGTCAGAGCTAACTTTAAAGGGAGGACGAATGTAACAACCAATCAGATGTGGACAGGATTGTGTCATTGAGTTGTTTTAGGAACGAGATTCTGTTTCATTTTCTCCCCCTACACATTTATCTGAGGGAGAGGATGCATTATTATTGCTGTGTTAAAATGATATTGCAATTTTTCCTCTTGAGAATATCATGCTTGATAAGTATGATTTAAAAAAAGGGATTTTCACTGAATTTAGCAAAAATGAAAAGTTTTCATGTTTTTTTTTTAAGTTAAATTCACTGAATTAATACTGCAAGAAAACATATTGCTTGACTTTATCTGACAAAACTGTAACAATTACCATTTTTTATTAAATGAATTTTTTACCCTAAAATTTTAATATATTGAAAATTCACTCACCCCCAGGCCATCCAAAATGTAGATGAGTTTATTACATGAATATTCATCACATTACTACTCATTGTAAACTCTCAGAAAAAAAGGTACAAAAAGTCAGTAGGGCAGTACCTTGTCAAAAGGTATGCTTTTGAACCTTTTAGGTACTAATATGTACACTTTAGGTAACAATATGTACCTTTAAGTTACGAGTATGGACTTTTTATCTACAAAGGTGTGCCTTTTGAAAAGCTACTGCCCCAGTGACAGCTTTTGTACCTTTTTTTCTGAGAGTGTAGCGTGTTTTAATACTACAGAGCCCCTAAGGTGACATTTCTAGGGAAAAAAGCAAAAACATTTTCACGTTAAGAAAATTAGCTGCACATGTTCTTTTGCAAGCACACGGTGAAACTAGATATTGCCACATCTCTATTATGGCTCAGTGGATAGCCTCTGTTAATTGAAAGGTGTGAATGTGCAAATGTTTTCATGCATACATGTGTTTATCATGCACACACTGAATGTGTTTTTTTTTTTTTTTTGGAAAAAAATCCCTCAGGTATGTGTTTTATTAACCTGGGCTTGACAAGTCAGTTTGAGAATCTCAGGAATGTAGGATATGAAGGTCAGGTTCATCAAGCAAGACTTGCAGTATAAGTTTGATGTATTAAAGCTGTATCGTCTCTGTATGTGTGTACTGGCAGAGAAGCAGGCGTTCTTGTAGCTGAGCTTGTGTAATGCTTCAGAGCAATTCAATTTCATTTTTATTTAAAGGTTTTATGATCAGAGAGGAGTATTCAAATATTAGATCAGTGCATAGTGTGTTTAAGAGTAATGAATTGTATTACTCTGTTTAATGGACGTTTGAAATTAAATTCAAACTGAGTGGCAAAATTCAATGACACTTCCTCCTGAAAAAATTGTAAACCTTAAAATAAAATGAGTATGTCCAAAAGGCCCTGGTCTGTGAACCATCTGGGAATGAAGGCGCCCAACATAATGAAGTAATCAGGTCTCACTATTGTCTGCCAATGCCTTGAATCTCCATCCCGAGTGCTCTCCAGTGTCTTGGATGCAATTTCAAGTCAACATTGATGTATTTCTTTTTAATGAATTGAAGCAGAACTTAGTGAGGGTCCCCCAGATGCCTACTTGATTCAGGCTTAATATGGCAAGAAAAGCATTTTCTGCCATTTTTCCAAACACTCACCCTGAAAGCTCATATCATGGAGGCTGTAGTACAATGCATTATGCAAACAAAAGGCATCTAGTTGTTTAAATTGCCACCAACAACTCAATGACATTCAGACCTCTCACAGAAAATGACCACATTAGAAGCACACAAGCTTTCTTCAACGCAACAATCCACTCCGTGGGAACCTCTTTTGTAAAAACACAGATTCTGTGTTTTTTGTATTCAACATTTTGTTCAGTTACTGTTGGTATAGTTTTTGTAATAAACAAAACCCCATATTCATTCCTTTTTTTGTGAAATTTATTTGAAAAAAAGATTAAACTGGGAAATTTTATCCAGTATATTTATTGGAGATTTTAGTTTTTCTCGAGTTTCTCTCCAAAATGAATTATACTTTATAATCTCTCTACACTACAGCAACAAACTTCTGTAAAATATGACATTTCTCAATGAGGTGTCAGGTTTTCTACACACTTTTTATTTTCTTCAAGTGGAAAGGGCCCTTTTACTGGCCTATATTAATTTCAAGTCATGGTAGGGTCAGGAAAGTGATTAAAGTAAAGTATACTTTCAGTATAGTTTCACAGCTGGGACTGGGCAAAGCTTCAAGTGCATGGTGTTTTACTTGGCTGCAATCAAACTGTGTTTGCTTTGTGCACAGTATGTTTGAATACTGGTGTAACATATATTCCCTTGTATGTACTTAGTGGCTTTTGAGGTAGAGCTACTTAAATATTCAAACGTCCAGGCAGCACATACATATAAATGTCCCCATGAGTCTGGCTCCAAAAATGTTTTTCATCATAACTCTCAGTGCTTATGAAAACATTATTTGTTGTTAGGTAAACACCTTTGGAAATTATATCTGCAAAGGATATAGCAATTAATCAAATATCCAACTTTTAAAGGGTACAATGTGAAGTGGTTATATAAAATTGTATATACATTTGATCTGAATTAATGCGCAGTCAGACTATGGGTATTTCTGAATTACAATCACTTTGAAATAATTGCAAAATTACAGTAGCTGATATGAAAAATCCTTATTTACCACTTTCCACAAAAATGAGAGATGCCTGTGAGTGAATTGTTTCGGTTCTGTTTTTTTCACATGTAATTGGTGTGGAATTCCTCTTTCACCACTGCAGTTAACCAGGGCGCTGGATGGGAAAACTTCCTGATGTTTGTGGGTTCGATTTAGGGATAGGGATAGGCATGTCCCATGCCCAAATACAGCTTCTGCCAAGACCCTCATGAAATTCAGATAAGTAAATGTGTCCTTTTGCATTCAATAATAGCATGTCTATCTAATAGGCTATTTTATCTGTCAGGAATAGAACATTAGATACAACAGAGAATAAAACATTTTTTTTTTCAACTCTGGGTACACTGTGAACTAAATATCACAGAAGTGTCTTAAATTTTAACAATGTGACCTAAAATAGAAAAGTTTAGGTGATAAACAACACTGGCAGACCCTGAAGAGATTTATAAAGGGGCTTGAAATTCTCTGAGGGATACTGGCTGTCAAACTTTACACTGACGAGGAAACTGAGGTCACCAGGCCAGCGGGCACAAATTTTTATTTGCTTTGAAATGACTCTATGGTACTTTGTGCATTTAAAGGAAAATGTTTCACTCTTTAGCATCCTGCATAGAAACCATATAAGTTCTTCAAATGCAACATTCTGTAGAAATGTGTTTATATAAAATAAAATAATATCTTGAAACATTTTCGCCAAAGAAAACACTTAAAGAATTAGGTGTGAACCCACTGAAAAGAATAGTTCACCCCAGAATGAAAGCTTGCTCACTTTCATTCTGACGGCACCCAATCACTACAGAGGTTCCATTAGTGAGCATGTGATGCAGTGCTACATTTCTACAAATCTGTTCTGATGAAGAAACAAACTCATCTGGGCTGAGGGCATATACATATTTCAACTAATTTTCATTTTTGGGCAAACTATTCATTTAATACAATTTAATAAGGGTGACTAAGTACATGAAGAAAACTGGATTCTTGGAGCTCCTCTTTACTACCTTCCAAAACCTTATAAAATTCCTTATAGTGACACATTTTAATTAACATTCCCAAAAGGAAAAAGTCACTGAGCACACAAGATCGTTGCAATAAAAGTGAGGGTTGCTAGATGCCACAGTTTATTATTTTGCAGGGTTGTAACCTGAGTTAGACCAGAAACAATATGACTGGTTTTCAAGAGGCCAACCTTAATGTCCTCCAGCTATGAAGGTAAAATAATAAAAAATGGAATAGGTAGCTAGCTATATAAGCGCGAGCGAATTCCTCAAAGCTGAGAATGATTAGTGCTGAAGTTCCTGAAGTGCACAGAGACAATGGAGTGTAAATAACCGACTGTTTAAGGATATCTATACACAAAAGATGGACAACGAAGAGACGTATCCAAATTCTTAAGCGTGTTATTTTTGTAATATCATGCTGACATGATCTGTCATGTTTCAGAGCATCAGTCGCTCCTCTGAACTGTGTGCGCGCGGTCACTAGTGGGTGGTGTCAACACGGGCTATAAATAGGCTACATTTTGCCTGACCGTTGAAAAAAGCTTTTTTTTATCTTTTCACTTGAGACTTTTTCAGAGATGAAGAAGGGGGTGCTCAGAAATGGTTTGTGGACTGAAGTGAAAATGTTTTGGAAGATATTTTTAATTTAGAAACTCGGATATCGCGTCTGACAACTTGTTCACATCTCGGTCGCGCGCTCAGTGAAGGACGCTGGCAAAATGGCAAAACGGTTTCCTGCTGCTCTTTTGTTAATTGTGAGCTTGTTAAACATTTTCACCGCGGGTAAGTGTTCCAACTATACTGAACCTCTGTTTTCTTGTGAGTTTTACACGAGTAAAGTGGGTTTAAAATTTATATGAGCCATTAACAGTTTGTTATTTGACTAGTTTTAAGTTCTGTTAATCCTGTACAGTACTGTATGTCATTAAGTCCTTATGACTTTCCTCATTATCGACTGTTATGTGGCTAATTGGCGGGTGCATCTCAACATGACCAGATCACAAGACATAGTAACATGCTGGGTTTAATTTGAATTTAATTTAAATACGCTTAATATGCATTGTCATGAATATTAAGCAAATATTAATTTTCTTTGCTCAGTAGTTTAATGCAATTATAATATTGTGCAGTGAAACAATAAATTTGTATTAGCTACATTAGCCTACGTTGTCATTAATTATAATCTAATCAGAATAACAGTATTTACAGAAAACTAAAAGTCACAAATATAATCATTGTCTTAAATAGACATCATTTGCACACACTAAGTGTGCTTGGACATTAGCTATGCCCTCTGATAATGACTGGTTATCATTCAAATTAAAGGTGCATCATTATCCCGGACAGGAGACCTGCACTCATCTCCAGTCTCCTCTGATGATCCGAGCAGTGTTGTACATCAGCAGAGAGAAGCAGAGCTCATTTCAGCATCACACACCCACACAAGAGCCAAGCGCTGTACTTGCTACTCCTTTAAGGATAGGGAATGTGTTTATTACTGTCACTTGGGCATCATCTGGATCAACACTCCACAGTGAGTGCATGACATTTTTTTTAATAGTCAATTTGGCAAACATATTTGGTCAAAATATACTTAAAGTGTGTACTTTAAAGGTAAAACATTCTGCAAAAACAGACATTCCCTCCTCTGAATGTGGTATTGTTGGTTTGGTCTCAAGAGAGGTGAACAAAATGATCCCCTGGGAACGTGCATTCCATGCATGAGATCAGGGCAAGGTCTCTCAGTCATCCTGAACAATCTGTTTTCATAGTTTCATGTTCAGGCCTGTGGCTGGATGAATGATCAACCCTGTGACCTTTATATTCAGGACAGAAGCACTGAGAGTTATTGGATATGGTTGTTCTGTCTGTTTTTTCTCTTTCTTTTTCTATTGGACCAATATTGTTTTCCATTAAGACTCATAGAACGCTAAGTAGTTATAATTTAGCTTGGATTATAAATAATAATAACAAATAATACAGTACAGCCTGAAAAATTATGCATTTTATTATTAGGTTTGCTAAAACATATAATTTAATGAAAAATATAACACACTAATATTTACATTACACTTTTTTTATATTTGCATTTGAGTAAATTATATTCAATTCAATTCATTTTTTTTTTAAATAATATATTTAAATATTTATTTATTTATTTCTATCTTCAAATCTTTTGTAACATTATAAATGTCTTTACTGTCACTTTTGATCAATTTAATGCATCTTTGCTTAAAAGTTTTAATTTATTAAAAAATTGTACACAGCTGTTGTCAACATTGATAATAATCAGAAATGTTTCTTGAGCATCAAATCAGCATATTAGAATGATTTCTGAAGGATCACGTGACACTGACGACTGGAGTAAATTACATTTTCAAATATATATAAAAACAATTTTTTTGTTTAAATTGTAAAAAAAAAAAAATTCTCAATATTACTGTATTTGCTGTATAAAATGTAAAAAATCGTACTGATCTTCTAAAAATGTTGAACTGCAGTATACTATAATAATATACACATCGTAATTTTAACTATTTAACTAATGGTTGAATTATAAAATATTGTATTTTGTATATATATGGTATTTTACAATTCAACCGTGACTTAAATAAATTTTAGTATTTTGATGGATATATAGTTAAACTTGACTGAAGTATTGTCATTGATTTAACTTAAGTTTCTGCAATACTTACCACAGGCATATTTTGACATGACTGTGTTTCCATGGTAACAGTTACTGTCCATGGTGCTGATGCAATAGAAGCAGAGGATTCGCAAAAATTAGAGTTCGAATAAGATCACTTTTTCTCACAGCCAGCACAAACAGTATATGTACAATAAAAAATACAAAAAAATGGCTCGCCAGAAAAAAAATACTAAAATGAGGCCATACCTAATGCTCCTTAACACGCTCTACTCAATATGATTCCATAGCCAGCAAACATGATTATAATATATTTTTAAATATAGATATATTTAGCTGTTCAACAACATGCAGCCATGAATGAGTTATCACTATTTAGTAAAAAACATGAGAGATCGCCACAGGACTTTTAGTAGAGTGATTCAGACTGATGCTACGCTATTTAAACTATGACTTACAATGTGTTGTGGCACATCACTCACCATTGATATTGACAGGCGATCCTTCAGGAATTCAGCTCAGACCCCTGACTTCACATTTAAACCAAATGGTCAACATGAGAGCAAACACTTGTGATGTGAGATGAGAGGCATGCGTTCTGAAGAAAGTGGCTGGAGATCAGAGAGAAGCTCATATAAAGTGCATGGAAGCCTTCCCAGATGAGTCTGCAGAAAGATTTTTGGCCCTTGTTCCAACCCATCAGAGACAGCCTCTTATGGTTTATCTCCAAGTGTTAATGCAATTCCAGCTGTTTTAAATATAACAGATTTCTTTCCTCTTTTAGAGCTTCTACAATAATAAAAACATACCATACTTTACAAAGTTTCAGGTGTTAAAGGGATTTTCCACCTGTGTGACTTTCTTTCTTCTGTGGAACATAAAGGAAGAAATTTTGTTGTTTCACTGGTTTTTTTTTTTCGGCTTTTGTTTTTTTTTTAACATACAATGTAAGTCAATAGTAACTAAAACTGTTTGGTTACCAACATTCTTCCAAATATTGTCTTTTGTGTTCAGCAGTAGAAAGAAAGTCATACAAGTTTGGAATAACATGAACATAGATGACGACAGAATTTGAAACTATTTTTAAGCTATTTAAAGTACACTGGCTTTAAAGGTTTTGGCTTCAACATTTTTTGAGATGAATTAATACTTTTATTCAGCATGGATGCATTATGAAAAGTGACAGTAAAGTAATTTCATAAAATACTTATTTTACATATAAATATTGTTCATAATCCTGGAAACAAAAAAAAAATATATATATATATATAGTAATATTAAGCAACACAACTGTTTTCAGCATAAAAATTATAATAATAATAATAAATCTTATTAAATAATATACAAAATGTTTCTTGAGCAGCTAATCAGCACATGAAAATTATTTCTGAAGGATCTTGTAATGCTGAAGACTGATGTTGCTGAAAATTGCACCACAGGAATAAATTACATTTTTTAATATATTTAAATGCAAAGCAGTTATTTTAAATTCTAATATCATTTCACAATATTACACTTTTTACTGTATTTATTATCAAATAAATGGTGCGCATAAAAAACCTCACCACTCCAAACCTTTGAACAGTAGTGTATGATTTTCTGAAACTGGTTTGGTCATTTGTGTTTTTGCTAGTTTATGTTTGAAATCCATCAACAGATTCATAACAGAATTGTTATATCTGACTGGACAGTGTTCATCTGTTCCTTATGCCAGAGTGAGTTCAGCCCAAACGTGTGCCATATGTGGAGTGATTTAAATTTTAATAAGCTGTTTGGCATGATTGTGAAGAACTGGCTCGTCTTTTATGGCTTTGTTGTCTGTGATGCTTATACACAATCAAAACTATGTTTTAGCATGATTTACCAGCACACCTGTTGTCACAAAAGCAATGCCATACCTCTTCAGCTTCATTACTGAATATTTGTGCACGGGAGAAAAGGGAACAGCGGCTTAATATGTTAGTCATATGCAAACTTAAGTTGACATGAAAGACAACTACGGCACATTTCTTGTGAAAAATACTGAACAAAAAGGCCAGATGTGCACTGGAAAGTATCAGGAACGACAACCACATTTAAATGCAATTGATGAATCCCTTAAATCATTCCAGAGTCAGTCTTGAATTTGTTATGATTGCCGTAGTATTTCCAAAGCAACATTTTGAGCTCTAGTGACATGTGGATGGCAGCAGTTTTATGCATTTAGTATCAGATATGTTTGACCGATTGTTTATTATTAATCTTTCATTTTGTCATTTCGGAACTAACTGCAAAGAAACACTTGAATAATTTTTTTCTTTTGGGGGAAATGGTTCTCAACGGGTTAGTTTGATGTCATTCCAACTCTATAAGATTTTGGTTAATTGTCAAAACACAAATTAAGATATTTCTTTAAAGAAACAGAGTAGTTTCTGTCCCTCCACTGAAAGTCTAGGTAACCAAAACTCAGAAGACCCAAAAAGGTAGTAATAGCATTATAAAATTAATCTTCATCTTGTGAATAGATACGTTCATTTTATATGATGGATAGTTTAGGCTTCTATTCATATATATAGATTAGTTTAGCCTTCATATATACAATGATTGACACATGCATAGAGCTCATCAAATATGATAAACACAGAAACCCAAATATGTGATGTACAAGAACCAATGAGGTTTGTTCTAACATGTGACAAAAGCATGAGCTTTTGCATTTAACATATGTGACCCTTGACCAATGCATATTACTAATCGAAAATTAAGTTTTGATGTATTTATGGTAGGAAATTTACAAAATATATTCATGGAACATGATGTTTACTAAATATCCTAATGGTTTTTGCCATTAAAGAAAAAATCTATAATTTTGACCCATACAAATAATTTTTTGGCTATTGCTACAAATATACCCCAGCGACTTATTACAGCGACAGTAAGACTAATCACATATGTGATTCAATTTATGCTTGTGTGCTTACAGTATATGTGAATTAAAGCTTTAATAAATCTGTTCATCATATAAAGCTGGATGAAACTGTTTATATTGATTATGGACAGCTTTTAAACTTCTTTGGTATTAGTCAATTTTAAGTCGTATAGGTTTCAAACAACACAAGGGTAAGTGCATTATGACAGAATTTAATTATTTTTTTTTTTTTTATTATTATTATTAAAAATCATGAAATGTCCAAAATAAGAGTGTGTTTGTTCTGTCTGCAGGCGCACAGTCCCGTATGGCATGTCCAGCTACCGCAGCCCTCAGCGACTGAGACGCTCCAGTGGGACAGGAGCGAAGGTGCTTCATCGCTGCACATGTGCAGAACACAGTGATGCCCAGTGCTACAACTTCTGTGATGCAAGGTACACAAAACGAATTCATTAGCAAAATTATTTATTTTATTTTATTTATTTATTTGTTTCATCATCTACAAAACGAAGACTGAATGTAGTCAATAATCACTCATTTATGTCACAGGGGAAGATATAATAGTGTATTTTTTCTGTGTTGATACATTCTCAGATTCTCAAGACCTTTACCTTTTTCTATATTTCTGATTCCATCATTATGTGTGATCATGTTTAATGGTTCTTTTTTTAATTTTAAAGAACACAGAATGTGCCAGACAGAAGATTGATAGGACGTTCACCTGGGTAAAAACACGTCACAGCGTGAGCCTCTGAGATCAGGAATGATGATCAGCATCAAACTGGGCACCTGACTAGGTGGTTTTGGATTTTTACAGACTTGGCTCCAAATCGACCCCACATTCGTCACCGTATTATGTTTCCTGGAACGCCCTTGATTCATCTGGTCCACGGTAACAAGTGTATTCTTTAGAAAACTCTTTGCAGATTTCGGAAGCATATCTGGACCCACGTCCTTGCTTCAAGGGTTATGTCCACTTGTTTCAGCTTGACTTTATGTCGTATATTCAGTGGATGTCCTTGAAATTAGGAGGCTTGTAAATTGACCTGTAAACTACACTCTGTATTATCTCCACCTTGTGGGCTGATTTTCAGAGAGCACACAGATGGAGGGTGAAGATCTTTCATTTTTACATGCACTGAGGCTCCTACACTTTGGTTGATAGCAGAAAATGAAACATTGTAACACTGTTGTTGTGGATGAACTGAAAGGAACTCTAAGTCTCCTGAGAAAAAGATTTCTAGATTAACCGCCGCAATTTTCAACCTCCTGACATGACATTTTATATTCCTAAGATAGTTTTGAGCTCAAATGTTATTATTCATGCATGAAAGTATGTATATATGTATATATATATATATATATATATATATATATATATATATGTGTGTGTGTGTGTGTGTGTGTGTGTGTGTGTGTGTGTGTGTGACCCTGAACCACAAAACCAGTATTAAGTGTACATTTTTCAAAATTGAGATTTATACATCATATGAAAACTGAATATATAAGCTTTCTCATTGATGTATGGTTTGTTTGGATAGGACTTTTTGAAAATCTGAAATCTGAGGGTGCAAAACAATCTAAATATTGCGAGAAACACCTTTAATGTTGTCCAAATGAATTCTTAGCAATTCATAATATTAATCAAAAATTAAGTTTTGATATATTTACAGTAAGAAATTTACAATATATCTTCATTGAACATGATTTTTACTTAATATCCTAATGATTTTTGGCATAAAAGAAAAATCAATAATTTTGACCCATACAATATTTTTTTGGCTATTGCTAGAAATATACCCCAATCAAATTAAGACTGGTTATGTGGTCTACGGTCACAAATTTGGTATATACCAAATATGGCGGGTACCAAAACATAAAACAAAAAACCTACATTAAGCACCTTTGGATGGCTAATAATAATTTGTTGTACTACTGTCTACTGTCTACTTTTCACTTTGTAAACAAATATTTTCATATTTATAAATGCTTTTGAATATTAAATGGTCATTTTACAATGCTATTAATGACAAGCTTGATTTATCTTAGCTTTTAATCTTGCGTTTTACCAGTTCTGTATCATCTAAGGTGTATCCTTAACCATGTTTAGCTTTCAAACTAACTGCAAGTTGCTTTGGTCAGTTTTCCTTTAAAAATGTAAATCATTGCTGACAAGATAGGGTTTTGATAAAAGCTGGCTGCCTATGAAGCACAAAGACAGTCTTTTAAAACCAGTTCTATAAGGCTAGAAAACGGGCTGTGAAGAAAAAGTTAGGAAAACTAATACACCCATAATGCACTGGGCTCAAGTTGACTACTTGTGGGCAGGGATACAAAAATGAGGAAGTACGATCTGTAGATCAAAAGTCTTCACCCCTATAAATATAGGATTTTTTTTCTGCTTTATTACGAAACCTAATATTATTTCACAGTACATTAATTTTATAGTATGTTCATTATGTTCATAAATTATTGTGAGCCATCCTCAAATGAATAGTGTTTGCAGAAACATGAATGTTAATGAAAATATTCAGCAGACTAAATGTTGTAAAGTACAAAGAAGAGTTTATTTCTGTTTACTGACACAATAGTCTTTGTGTCATCTTTTAATGCCAGTCTAGTTTTCAAGGTATATATGATGACATGATAACAAAGCATATGACCCAGCCTGTATGTTTGGTTTATTTTCAGAAGATAACATTTCTTGAATTTATATATATATATATATATATATATATATATATATACACACATACACTTTTTTATTTAAATATATATTTATTTTTATTTAATGCTGTTTCAGCGCTGTGCTTGTTCAGATTTCTTGTTGACATCAACTGGAAATTTCATCTGCCACTCTTTAATGTTTTTCATAAGTTTTTAATAACTTTTGTACATAGTTTACATAGGACTTTCTGATCTAAAACATTCTCAGTATGTCCCCTTGCTTTTCTTGAAACTTGAGCTTTTGGCTTAGGCAGTTGAAATTGTGTGTTTTGCATTATGCATAAAATTCTTAGCACAAACATCATATCAGAACCCCTCAAGTGTGTCAGATATGGAAGCCCCAAAGAAGTTTTTACAACATCCTACAAAAACTATAACTGTTAGAGATGTTGGATTAAAAATTGTTTTGCATAAGAAATTGCAATTATAGCAAAGAATGTGCTGATGGTATTCTGTTTTTTATGACATTCCATTCGTGAACAAAAACATCTGATTTTGTGAGAAGTGGCATATAGTAGGATTGTGCATAAGAACATTTCATCTTTGTTTTTGAATATTGTAAATCCACTGAATATTGTAAAATCAGTGTAGCTGCTATGTACTGCTGCTGTGGCTTAAAGGGGGTTAAATCTAAAAATTTAAAGCTAAACAATGGTTTAAACTTTACATTTTATTAATTCAAATGTGGGTTTTATTGAAATATGTATTGTAGTTTATTTAAAAATGGATCATTTTGAGTAGAAAATGAACTCCAGATGTCACAAAACAGTAAGCTGCTAAACCTAACAACAAAAACAACCATAAAACAGTGTAAATACAACTCGAAAACAGTGAAAAATTTAACCTTTTAATTATTCATGCCCCAGTGCGTGATGGGAAATAAGGGATCATAACTTTGATATGTACTTAAAGAATCCTTGTAAACATTAACAATTCCAAGTAAAATATAATTAACTAAATTATTTTATGTATAAATTACATTTGTTTTTATGTAGTATTTACTTCACCACGAAATCATTTTTATCAGTGCAGTTTTGCTGCTTCATATTGTTGTGTAAACGTTTTGTGATACATTTTTTTTTTCAGGATTCTTTGATGAATCTTTTAAAGATCGTCATTTATTTGAAATAAAATTACTTAGTAGAATTATAAATGTCTTTACTATCACTTTTGATTTAATGCACTCTTGTATTAAAGTAGCGCATTTATTAATTTCTTCAAAACAATTCTTGACCCCAAACTTTTGAACAGTTGTGTTTAAATATTTCCTATAGAAGTCTCTAGAAGAAAGGCAGTCCTATAATTTTGTAACATGTCTTGCAACTTTCGATGTTTTTAAATGGATTAATCAGTAAAGACGGTTTATATCACAATAGCACACCTGTTTTGTATTTGAATTTTTAAAGAACTGTTTCTTAGATCAATAATTTCAAAAAGGATGCAGTAAACGCATTACTGAGAATACATTTAACACCTGTAGTCTTAACGGCTATGGTAATGTTTCACATATAGGGACTTGACTAATATATGGATTAATTCAACAGAGCTCAATCAAAGTCCTTTTGCAGTTGCTGTCCCAGCATGCCTCTTGTTTTCATCCATGCACCGGTGCACAAATGGATCGTTTTAAAACAAGAGCAAAGTAATTGCTTTTAAGCATAAAGGGAATTTTTGATCTCCTTGTGGCAATCTTTCACAGACAATTAAACATGTTGTCTTGATGATTGACAGCCTCTGCGGCTGGAGCTATCAAGTTCATTCCAGAAGCAGCTGACTGAAGTAATTTTATAACAAGTCATCGGTCCTCAGATGCATGGTGCAAACTTTCACATGATAGATAATCTTTGTTTAATGAGACATTCTTAGACAAGTAAACACAATATACAATGGTAAGGTGTCCTATAAAGTAGGGATGCACCCGTTAATAAGACTTTTCCAGAACGAGGCCAATTTTATTTTTGGTGCTTACGATATATGTTCATATTTTCATTGCATTTGTAATTTAAAAAAATGCTAGGTACATCATCATCATCATCAATCGGCTGCGAACAAGGTAGGTTGACAGTCGGTCACTAATTTTGTCCATTCTTCGCGATTGCTGGCAGCTTCTCGTAGTTCGCTCACTGTTGCTGGTACGTCCTTATTGATGAGTTCGCCAATATATTGGTGGTATAGCTTTCGCGCTCTGCCTCGACTTCTTTTGCCATGCCGCTGTTGTGGTGCATACAAGACATACTTGTTGATCAAGTCGCTCTCATGTCTTCTTAGGCAGTGTCCTACAAATCTTAGCTGCCTCTGTTGTACTTGAAGAACGAGTTGGTTGCGGCCGACTATTTCATAAATCTCTTTATTGCTCTTCTTGTCCAGACGCTTTATGCCAAGCATGATTCTGTAGCAGTTGGTGGCAAAACTGTTGAGTTGGTCTCTGAGTTTGCTGCTAAGGATCCAGCTATCGCAACCATAGAGCAGGATTGAGACACATGCAGATTCAAATATGTTGATCTTGAGTGTAATTGGAAGACTTCTTGACTGAAACATGTTCTTTATCTTCCAGAAGGCCCCCCATGCTTGGCCTTTTCGTATTTTGATGTCGGATTCGCTAGAGGCGATGTGGAAACCAAGATATTTGAAGTTCTTTGGCCAATTGGATGGTCTGTCCATCTAGCTCTATGTGCTGATGATTGTGTATTGCCACGTCCAGACCGGCATATTCTTGGTTACTCAGTGCTTCTGTTTTACCTATATTGAATTGAAGGCCTACTCTCCTGGCCCACTTTGCTGTTGTTGTGAGTTGTTCCTGTGCTCTGTCCAGGGTGTTTTCAAATAGGGCAATGTCATCAGCGAAATCCAGGTCAAAGGTCCAGGTACAGAAACCAAAAGAATATGCAAAATGTTAGTTAGCTTAGATCATTTAGCAAATATATATTTCATTCAGTTTTTTTTAACTTAATATATGCCCATTAACCTGTATTCAAACGTACTTTTGTTTTTGTTACTTGTCTGGACACAGCACTGTGCACACGCTGTGGTACTGGATTTTGGTATCTGAGCAATTTACGAGTATGAGTACAGGAGCGCAGTGTCCGGCCTGACACCGATTCCAGTATCGGTATCGTGCATCTCTAAAACCGATTATAGATCCATAATCTATATATTATGCTGTTGACTGAGAAATTCTAGTGAGAGGTGACAGTAATGAATTAGTGCTCCCTCTGGTCCTGATCAGAGATCGCTGTGTATTGCAGTCAAAGTAAAACAAAGTTTGCAATCAGTTTATTCAGAAAAAGCTAAAAAAAACTGTCACTGAGGAGGCTATTAAAGTGTACCCTGCAGTGCCTCATTAATCTAAGTCAGTTACGTTAGTGACTGACGAAATCAGGGATCCGTGTGGAAAACGCCACTATTGCTGACCCCCTCCAGTGCCCTGCAAAAGCCGGCAAGTCCACCAACACCAGTTGGGGCAGAAGACAGGACAGGGCTTAGGCAGAGGAACCCGCACTGCTGTTCTGTAGAGTGAGAACTGGATAACACTGGCAAAGCGTACCCAAGTAGGGGGCTGCTGCGGCACCACATCCTGTGAATAGGAGGTAACATGTGGAATTACACATATGGTCAGCCCAGCACAAGGGCTGACCTTGGGCATACGCACAAGTGCTGGACCTGGCGTCTGGCGCTCCGCCACGCCTGACTGCTGAGGGTGTGGGAGGAACTTCTATAGGGTTCGCCAAGAGGGAAACTGAACTGAGAAGCACTTAGGCGCACATATCCGGTTCATAGAGGGGAATGGCGCAGCAAGCGTGATTGACACCAAGCCGGTCCAGCATTACAGGCCATGTAAGGCGAGTGCGTGAGAGGACACAGGCTCTATATGGAGATCATAGAATCCCACAAACATGTTAGGTGTCTCCCAGCCAGCAGCTCTACTGATGTCTGCTATCGAGGCGCCCTGTGCCAAAGCCCAGGAGGAAGCCACAGCTCTTGTAGAGTGTGCTCTAACTCCAAGGGGGCACGGTAAGTGATGGGCCTGATATGCTAAGACTATAGCCTCCACTATCCAGTAGGCAAGTCTTTGTTTGGAAACAGCTTTTCCCTTCTGCAGACAAAGAGCTGGTCTGAGGTCCTGAAGCTCTGCGTGCGGTCCACGTAATTGTGCAGGGCACGAACGGGACAGAGCAAAGCGAAGGCTGGGTCTGCCTCCTCCCGGGGCAGCGCTTGCAAGTTCACCACCTGATCCTTGAAGGGCGTGGTGGGAACTTTGGGCACGTATCCAGGCCGGGTCTCAGGACAATGTTTATTAAGGCATATTAATAATAATAATGACAATGTTAATAAGGCATTATTATTATTATTATTATTAATGTGAGAGTTGGCTGGCCCGAATTCGAGGCACGTATCGTTGACCGAAAACGCCTGCAGGTCCCGAACCCTCTTGACCGAACCAATGCAGTGTGGAGTGCTGTCTTCAGTGACAGAAACTTAAACTCTACTGACTGCAGAGGCTCAAAGGGCTCCTGCTTCAAGGCCGTTAGGACCATGGGGAGATCCCTAGAGGGTACCAGATGAGGGCGCATAGGGTTCAGCCTCCTTGCTCCCCTAAGGAACCTGATGACCAGGTCATGCTTCCCAAAGGACTTGCCATCTACTGCATCGTGATGTGCAGCAATAGCGGCAACATACACTTTGAGAGTGGAGGTAGACAGCCATCGCTCCAGCCCATCTTGCAGAAAGGAGAGCACAACCGTGATCGGGCATCTAGGGGGGTCTTCCCGGCAGGAAGTACACCAATCGACGAACAGGTTCCACTTCAGCGCGTAGGTGTGCCTAGTAGAGGGCGCTCTAGCTGAAGTGGTGGTGTTTACTACTGCTGGAGGTAAACCCCTTAGAACCTCCGCGTCCTGCCAGAGACCACACATGGAGATTCCACAGGTCTGGGCGCAGGTGCCAGAGGGTGCCCCCTCTCTGAGAGAGGAGATCCTTCCTCACGGGAAAACGTCAAGGAGGGGCTGTCACGAGGAGCATTAGTTCTGGAAACCAAGTCCGAGTGGGCCAGTATGGCGCCACTAATAGGACCTGCTCCTCGTCCTCCCTGACCTTGCACCTAGCGACCTCAGATGCTTCTGACTCCAAAGGAGGAGATGGTGGGTGAGTTGCGACATGCAACGGGAGCGCAGACCACCTTGGTGGTTGATGTACGCAATAGTCGCAGTGTTGTCCGTATGGACCAGTACGTGCTTGTCGCGTAGCCTCGATCTGAAGCGGCACAGAGCAAGCAACACCGCCAGCAACTCGAGGTAATTGATATGCCACTGCAGGCAAGGCCCTGTCCAGGTGCCTAACGCTGCATGCCCGTTGCACATGGCACCCGAGCTGATGGCATAGGCATCTGTTGAAACAACAACCTGCCTGGACACTTGCACTAGGGGAACCCCTGCCCATAAAAAAGCAAGGTCCGACCGCGCTCTCATATGAAGCAACCCGAGCGGTGTGACCGCGGAAGCCATTTGCCCCAGGAGCCTCTGAAACTGTTTCAGTGCAGTTCAGCATTGACTGAGCACGCTCTGTTGAGAGACGCGCCGTCATGTCGACCAAGTCCAACTCGACACCAAGAAAAGAGATCCTCTGCACAGGGGAGAGTTTGCTCTTTTCCAGTTGACTCGAAGCCCCAATCAGCTGAGGTGGTTGAGTACCAAGTCCCTGTGTGCACACAACTGAGCTCGGGACTGGGCCAATATGAGCCAGTCGTCGAGGTAGTTGAGAATGCGAATGCCTGCTTCCCTCAAGTGAACGAGGGCTGCCTCCACGACCTTGGTGAAGACACGAGGCAACAGGGACAGCCCAAAGGGGAGGACCTTGTACTGATATGCCCGCCCCTTGAACGCAAAGCGGAGAAATGGCCTGTGTCGGGGGAGAATCGAGACATGAACTTACGCGTCCTTCAGGTCGATCACTGCGAACCAATCTCATGGACGAACACATTGAAGGATACATCTCTGCGTTAACATCCTGAACGGGAGCTTGTGAAGGGCCCGGTTCAGGACGTGCAGGTCCAGGATTGGCCGTAACCCACCACCTTTCTTGGGTACAATGAAGTACGAGCTGTAAAACCCCGGCTTCATATCGGCTGGAGGGACCGGCTCTATCGCATCCTTTGCCAGCAGGACAGCAATTTCCGCTGGCAAGACGGGAGCATCTTTGTCCAGCACAGAGGTGAACCGTATGCCCCTGAACTTGGGAGGACGCCGGGCAAACTGAATCGCACAGCCGAGTCTGATGGTTCTCATAAGCCTGCGAGATGCTGCGCCTCGTGCACCTCCATCCTGGCCCTCTTGAGACCCAGAGAAACAGGAAACTGCTGTTTTGTTGAATGTTTGGGTACCACTGGCTGGGGAAACAAAGGACTCTCCACCTGGCCCTACGCAGCTGAATCCTCATCTCCAGAGCCTAGCTCGTCCCCTGCAGAAGTGCTGGGTCCCGCCCTGTTGAGGCACCAGCATCCGCATCGCAGAACACCAGGGGGCACAATGTGCTGGAGGAGTGAGGGGCCCGTGGAGACTCGCTCGGCAGGGAAGCCCTCACTGTGATCTTCAGATCACCCTGGCCATGAGCCGAAGTAGCCCTCCTCTTAAAGGAGGAACTAGAATGGGGCATGGGGAGGGGGACTCCTCCTCGTTTGATGAAGAGGAGCCTTGATCACAACATCGCGATGGTCATGTTCCCACAGGGAGAACATGACTCATCCACAAACGCTGCCTCAGCGTGCTCGAGGCCCAGGCACGAGATGCAGCGATCGTGACCATCAGATGGAGCCAGGAAGTGACCACATCCAGAAATGCACAAGTGGAAAGACATCTTTAAAAAGACGCCCCGTCACTCGTGGAGCTCTTTTAGAAATTGCTCATTCAGATTTAAACACTGAAATGTTGAAGCACCCAGGAGGAGTTGCAGCATGACCACAGAATGAGAGCTGCAGCACGCTGAAAAAAAAAGCAGCAGCACTGTTAACCTCTGCTGACGCGCCGTAACACCAACACTCCTCGAATTGGCTTGTCTTGACAACACTCTGCTCAGGAAGCTGAAGGCTCGGCTCCGAAGCAAAAAGCTGTTTGCGCTCTCCTTTTATACCCGCTCTGCGGGGCGGGGTGCGAGATGCAAAACTCGCACGTCAACGTTCATTTGCTCGTTTTGTTAACACTCGAAAGGTGATTCATCTCTCTAGCGAGATCCCCGTTGACGTGACTGGCTGAAAGGGAAATATAGCTCATAAGGCATACTTTAAATACTGGCATGAACAAAATAAAATATATATAAGCATTTAGTGATATAGGTATAGGTATTACAGACATAGAAAAGGTTGTGGTTTGGGGTTGGTAAAATGTAAATAGTCTTTTATGCATATTTTATACATATATATACTCATTCCCACAACATGTTTATTTGTGGCTACGATTTACTAATTTGTCCCCTCATTTTATTTAAAAATATCTATTGTGGCCATGAATAAGTTGTCATTTCCACAACATGTATTTTCGTGGTCACAATTTGTTAATTTGCTCCTTTGCTGTAGTAAATTGTGGCCACGTTGTACTAATTTGTAACCTAATTTTGACTGAACTAAAACAAGGGAACAAATAAGTGAACTGTGGCCATAATTAAAATAAAAGTCATATGAACGTGTTTTTAATTCATGGCCACAATAAAAATAAAAAAATATTGCTGACCCCAAACTTTTAAACAGTTGTGAGACGTGGAAATTCAAATCAAATTCACTCTCATGAATTGAAAGGGAGTCGTTCAGTTATAAAATTTGCCCAACCATGATTTTAAGAATGCCAACAACCCAACACAAATATCTGTCTTCATTTTTTGGTCAGATTGGTCCACGTTTTGTAAATCGAATGAGCATCTGTTAACTCATAAATGTTAATGTATAATCACAGTCAAGTTATGTTTGTGATGTGTCTATTTACTGATTGATATTTTAAAAGTCAGCTATGCTTTATTCTAAAACTGAAAGAATAGTTTGTATACTGTATAAAATTCATGTTCCACTTTCATGTTCATAAGGCCTGTTGAAAGTTCTGCTTTTCAGTTCATTTTGGTTTTTAATTGGCTACTGTTCGACAGCTGCCTCAAGGAGAGTCTGGCTCCAAACGTATAAAGATGTCACTTCAAAACCACTAAGGAGAGAGTCAAATTGCATTAAGGTTGGTTAGAGAGTTTTGGCCACACATACCAGCGTCTGGAGCCATGTCTCAGCGTCTGATAACACTGAAGTAGTAATGGGGGAAAAAAATCAGTCACAGCATTTCGTAGGAGCATTTGGAGGTTGACTCAATATCCCAAAGCTGAAAATTGTTTCTTTCGGAGTTCCAGAAAACACGCAGGTTGTTTTTCTCACATTTTCCCTGACCAGAGCACCAAAACCACAACCTCAAACCTGGACAGGACAGCATGAGAAGTTCATCCCTGCTGGGATCTTGCCCTGTTTGGGGCTGAGCTGTCAGGATAAAGACAGCACGCCATATCCTGGCCATAACACTGCTGTCCCACTCGGAGACAATTACCCTCCACGCCAACATTCCTCTTTAAATCCAACCATGCTTAGCGAAGCTCTGTGCTTGAGGACTCTGGACCACCGCCACAGAACAAGGAGGTTTTTCACAAGATGCTTTGTGTGTTTTTGCTTCACATAACTCCCGAGGAAAGATGGAGGAGGAAAAGCGTACCAGTGGCCATGGTTGGACTCGTACAGGTAATCCTTTCTCTATGTGGTTAAGGATTCTGCTGATCCACGGTGAAGTACATGACCCCTGAGCTTTACTTTGCTTTGAAGAGATGGCAGATTGTTTTTTATAGATAATTGTCCATCTGGAGAAAGAGTGTTTTAATGTAGGATTTTATGAGCTGAGAGGTTGAATCTGTTGAACAGCTGCAGTACATTATCAGCCTGCTGTGGTCGACATGTCCTGCCCTGGAGATACGGCTACACAGTCAATCACTCACTCACACAGTCCATGCTCATCATGTTCAAGC
The DNA here is from genome assembly GCF_963082965.1 of Carassius carassius. NCBI lineage: Eukaryota > Metazoa > Chordata > Actinopteri > Cypriniformes > Cyprinidae > Carassius > Carassius carassius. Next base: position 8,462,292 of record NC_081800.1, on the reverse strand, counting down.
GATGTTTGATTAAGAACTGCAAAATCAAAAACAAATATTGTGACTTGGGGACTTTTAGGTGAAATTCTTAATTATTAAACATTTGCAAATTATAACACGTTTCATATATTTCTTTAATAAAATGTGTCTTCAAGTGAGATCAAATAATCTTGCATTATTGGAAGATATATGGGAGTTATGATACAATTACATTTTTGCATTTAGCAGACGCTTTTATCCAAAGTGACTTACAGTGCATTCAGGCTACATATATTTTTTATTATTACTAATATGTAACTAAAGATTCATTTAGACTGAGAAGAAAATAATTAAAGGGTTTTGGGTGAAAACAGCTAGCTTTATTTGTTTGTTTGTTTTTTTTACAAAAACATATCTTGAGGAAAAAATGCATGGATAATATAGTTAACTGAAATTAAACCATACAAAGAATATGAAATGAAACAAAGTAATAATAAAATAATATATTTAAAACTTTCAACTATCTTTTTCAAAAATGTTCAGCTATTTTTTCCCAACATATCTCATTTTCATTTAGTTTGATGCACTAAAATAAAACCTTTATTGACAAATATATATATATATATATAATCTTATAAAAATGACAAAAAACACAAAATAATTATTAAATAAAACTATTTACAATGCAAACTACACAATTAAAAACGTAAATTATACACATTAATAAAAACTATAATAGTATCTCAATAATATATAAAAAATGATTTCTTTCTTTTTTTTTTTGGTATGAAATGGGTTTATGGGTTACTGACATGAACACTAGCTGTGTTCTGGTATGAATCTTTGTTAGATTATTATTTTAATACAAATCCGAAAAACCTTAAGATCTTGTGCAGGGATCAAACCCCACTAGGGGACTTTTTTCAAGTTGCTTGAAAGAAGGCTTAAAATAATATAAAATAATTTATTATATTAAGTATTTTAATATTCTAATATATATATATATATATATATATATATATATATATATATATATATATATATATATATATATATATATATATATAATGATCTTAATTGAATCGAGATTACTGTTCGGATATATGGAATAATGAGGGACCACTGACAGATGATCTACTGCCTTTATTCTGCTTGATGTGTGTAAGAAAAAAGAAAAAAACACTCTTGAAAACGAGTGTTTTCAGATTCCGTTGGTTTGGACCACTGATCTATATTAAAGAACATATATAGTCATATACAGATCAGTGGTTTGGACACATTTATGAAGGCCTAATAACAAGTTCCATGCTTCTGTGTACGTGATGATGCATCTTTTGTTTCCTTGGGGATCATATTATTTAAATAATGCTGCCACCTAGTGTACATATTCATGCTGGTTCCACCAAGGAGCATCCTATGATCCTAAATAATATATACTGAATAATATATACTGGGGAAAATAATAATTATCTTGTTTCTCCACTAAAAGCAAACTGAAGATAATATTTGTGAATGTAGTGGAGACATCTGAGAGCAGAGCGCTGGTGTTTATTACGGCTCTCAACGCGTCACTACTGAATGGCTCGGTGGTTGCTGTGGCAACATATAGCCCACAGTTGTAGTGTCACGCGACATAAAAATAAGGTAGGAGGGTGGCTTCTAAAACAAAGATATTTAAAACTGAATTATATTATATTATGTGCTATATCTGAAACCTGCGGTTGACTGCTGATATAATTACCTAAAATTAGATTTAGCACAGAGTTATGTGTGAGGCTTCAGTTTTAATCAGGTTTGCTGTCACAAACTTAACGTTACCTAAATCAGCAGACAGCTGGACATAAAGGGGCCTACAGTTCACAGAGAAAAAAAGAAGGGTAAGTCTATTAGCTGCTGCTGTTTTATAAATTAAAATTAATTAAATTAAATTAATGCATTTAGCAGACGCTTTTATCCAAAGCGAGTTACAGTGCATTCAGGCTATCAATTTTTAATACCATGACATTCATTCATTCAAGTGCTGTACACTGTGGTTGTACAATCTGGGGTCTGTAAGATGTTATTTTATCTTTTAAAGAGATTAAGTTGATTGTTATTATTCAGCTATAATGTTACCCCAATTGCAGAAAAGTTGGGACGTTTTGTAAAATGCAATAAAACAAGATCCTGTTATTTGTTAATTCTCTTTAACTTTTACTCTTTAATCAGATTTCTCAATGCAAAATTGCAAAGAAAGTAGGTCTTTCACCAGCTACCATCCATAATATTGTGAAAAGATTTAGGGAATCCAGAGAGAAATCAGTCTGTGTAGGGCAAGGCAGGAAACAGCAGTTGAATGTGCATGATGACCTTTGAACCCCATTATATATGGCATTGCATAAGAAACTTTCATGCTGTAGTGTTAAATATAGTCACATGGGCTCAGGAGTACTTCAGTAAACCACTGTCACTTAACACAGTCTGCTGCTGCATCAATAAATTCAACTTGAATCTCTGTTACTCTGGAAAAAAGCTAAACATCAGTTCTCTGCAGTGATACCGCGGGATTCTCTGTGACCGATCTCATCTCAGACAGACAAAAAGACAGTGGAAATGTGTGCTGTGGTCCGATGAGTCCACATTTCAATTGGTTTCTGGGGAAAATGGATGACAAGTTCACAGTCCCAAAGACCAAAGGGACCATCCAGACTTTCATCAGTGACAGAAGCAAGAGCAAACATCTGTCGTGGTATGAAGCTGCAGCAGAGCAGACAGCATGGGTCACTAGCATACGTGCGAAGGTACCGTTAACATGGATGCATATATTGGGATTGTACAGAGACAGGTATCAAGATGATGTCTTTAATGATAAGTGCTTGGTTATTAGATCAAGACAATGCCAGTCTCATTCTGCATGTGCTACAATAGCATGGTTTCTTAGACACAGAGTGAATGTACTAGATCAGTCCAGATCTGTCTCCTATTGAAAATGTATGACCGGTCATGAAAAGGAGAATCAGACAAAGATGATCACAGACTGTTGAGCAGCTGAAGTCTTGTATCAAGCGAGATTGGACAAAAAACTTTGCTTGCAAAACTTTAATAATTGTTATCCTCAATTCCCAAACAATTAAACATTGTAAATAAAAGGAAAGTTGATGTGACACAGAGTTAAACATGCCTTTGTCCCAACTTTTTTGAAGTGTGTTGCAGCTAGGGATGGGACGGTATGAAAATTTAATATCACGATTATAGTGACTAAAATTATCACGATTATCAATATTATCACGGTTTTGTTGAAACGAGATGAAAGTGTTCAAAAATAGTTGATGCTCACACTGAAAACATTTCAGCAAGTTTTATATTTAATAATCAACAAACAACTAATAAAACAAGCAACTCTATGCACTTAATTTAAAGAAAGATTAAATTCTGTGGCATTTCCTTCCTTACAATGAAAAGTGTAGAAGCATAGAAAAGCATAGAAAAGTCACTGACTTTCGCCATTCCTTCTCGAAAAAAAACCAAAAAAACATTGTGCGCTGCGCTTGCGTCAGACTGTTGCTGGCTGGACATGATTTAATAGTGAGTTATTAAAACCGCGATAATCAAACACGGTTTTAATGATAATTCATTTTTAAACGATATTGCTAACCTTCAGCACATTTTATCACGGTTATCAATAAAACCGGTTATCGTCCCATCCCTAGTTGCAGCCATCAAAATCACAATTTGTTTATAGAAATTTTGTCAGTGAAAACAATGGATTTTTTTTTTGTACTTTAGTCAGTTGAACAAATAACATTCTTGATGTTATGCATTTCACAAAACATCCCAACTTATCTGTAACTGGGGTTGTAAGATGCATTAAATTGATGGCAAAAATGACAGTAAAGATGTTTATAAAAAAATAATGTTCTTTTGAACTGTGGTCCTCAAGTAATCCTGGGAAAAGTCTCAAGGTTTCCAGAAATGGAAACAAAAATGTTTCTTGAGCAGCAAATTCTTGAACAGCAAAAATGTTAGAATGATTTCTGAAGGATCAAGTGACACTGAAAGACTGGAGTAACGATGCTGAAAATTCAGCTTTCAGGAATAAATTAAATTTTAAAATAAATTAAAATTATGTTTTACAGTATTTCGATTAAATAAGTGCTGCCTTTGTAACCATAAGAGATTTATATCAAATGCATAAAAAAGTCCTACAGACCCCAAACTTTTGAAAGGTGTAGATGCTTATAGTAACTGCATTTTTAAAATCATTTTATAGTTTCTCTGTAGTTTAAACGTTAAACTGTTGTCTGTATTTACATATGAATGTATGACTGTATAAAAGGATAAAATGACTTCCTTCTTAGGGAGGGAAGGAGTTGTATATGGTACAGATGTGGCCTGACCAACACCATACAGGACATCCTTAACCAGAGACCAGAGTTAAAGAGAAGCCCAGGGAGCACCTGGATTATATATATATATATACCAGGGAGAAAATTTTACTTGAGAGTCTATGTTCTTGTAACATCAGTAAGTAAGCTATTTATTTAGTTTTTTTATGAAAATGTTTTTCATAAATATGCATTGCTATTTTTCATTGTTAAAGTACTTTCTACTGCTGCAGTAGGAAACTTGTTTGAAAAAGTCATTACTTTTGCAACTTTTTCAGAAATTAAGGTGCATTTACGCCATGTCGTAATTAGTTCAATTATGCAATTTTGATTTGTAAAAAGTTTTCATGTACTTGTTGAAACTCATTCTGTAAACTGGAGAACATCCAGTTTTGTAATTATGGTTCCCTCTCAGCAGTATAGACGATCAGTGTATCCTTTTCATACATTTCTGAAATACATTATATTTATATTACGCTCCCATAGTAGAGTAATTAACTTGTTTATCCCCTTTAACCTTGATGTACACAGACCATCATCAATGACAAACACTGTTTTGAGTTGTACGGATGTGACATACTACTGGACCAGGATTTAAAGCCGTGAGAATGTTTCATTTTTGAATGCTTAGTTTGATGAGATGCTTATCAGAACTGTATGAAAGTAGTAATTGCATTGCTAAATAAAATGACAGCACAGTTTGTCATTAAACAGGTGGCCTCCCTTCACCCTCCCTCACAGCCAGCAGTCAGGAGGACTATGACCTAAAATGCTGACTGCTGGAGGACACCCTGCACATTGTAGACATGGAGGTCCGGTATGAATAGAAAAAATTATATTAAAATTACATGGAAGAGAATGATTGTGTAAGTTGATACTGTTGTCCAGAACATTCTTTCCCACTAAGTCTGACAGGCAAGGAGAAGAGGGTTGGTGGATTTGATCTAATGTGGAACGATGGACCTGTCTACACAGATGTTGGGACTAGAGGCTCTGGGTAGTTCTTGCCTCGTGGCAAATACACTCCTTGGTCAGTGTCTTTCATTGCCTAAATGGAGATCTTATTCTAAATAGCTTTTTATATACTGTTATGCATTTTTTGAATGTCACACAGTTAAACAAGAATTATATTCATTAACATTGAGTGCATACTTTCCAAAACTAAGGTACCAAATAGGGCTTTTAAAGGTAAATGGTCAAAGGGCTAGTTCACCCAAACATTTGGGTGAAAATTTGCTGAACATTTACTCACCCTTAGGTCAACCAAGGTATAAATGAGTTTGTTTCTTCATGTGAACAAATTTGCAGAAATGTAGCATTACAATACTTGCTCACCAAGGGATCCTCTGCAGTGAATGGGTGCCGTCAGAATGAAAGACCATAAAGGTGATAAAAACATCACAAGTAATCCACACCACTCCAGTCTATCAACGTTATATGAAATGAAAAGTTACGCGTTTATAAGAAACAAATCCTTCTCTAAATGTTTTTCCACTTTAAACCATCGCTTCTGATTAAAAAAAAAATAATAATAAAAAATAACTCTTCCTCCAGTGAAAAAGTCCATCCCGTTGTCCTTTCATATTAAAATATACTTTTTGTTTAGAACTGTTTTGGTTGGTTAATTGTGCTTGGTCTGTGCATATTTCTCTTTTGATTCAGATGAGATTCTCATTTGCATGGACTCTCATTCTGACGTCACCCATTAACTGCAGAAGATCCATTGGTGAGTAAGCAATGTAATGCTGTTCCGATGAACAAACTAAATTATGGATGGCCTGAGGGTGAATAAAACAAATTGTATTTTTTTGATCTAATGATTACTTTAAGTAAATATACTAATTAAAATGCATATAAAAAAAAAATGTATGCATTTAACAGACACTTTTATCCAAAGCGACTTACAGTGCATTCAGGCTATCAATTTTTACCCATCATGTGTTCCCAGAAAAATCGAACCCCCAACCTTGCGCTTGATAAGGCAATGCTCTAATTGAGCTACAGGAATACAATTTATTTTCTAATAATAATGGAACACCTAATTGTGAAAGGTGTTACAGTATGTATTATAGCAGCATTTTCTAACGTCTCCTGCAATAAGTACAGAAGCTTTTTGTTTGCTTTGTATTTACACAGGCTGTGTGAATGATCACCAAAAACTGCTTCAACAGCTTTTAAATCCTTTCCCAGGACAGAAGAGGACATGACAACATGCAAATGACATCAAATTAGTGTGACAAACTACGTATGACAAACCCACAAATACCGACAATTGTTACAATATGCACCTAAGGATTCAGATGAGTATAAAAATATGAGCATTGTAATAGCCAGAAGATATGGCAATGTGACTGAAAATTTTCATTCACATCCTGAAAATTACATTGTCTGTCCTCATTTACTGTTTTAATGAGAATACAATGGCTGTATCAATTCCTGCATTAAAGACTGTAGACAGAGGCTTTGATGAGGTAATGAAAACTGTTTATTCTGGAGCTCATAAAAATAGCTGCATTCAACTCTTCAAAATAAAAGCACATCTGACAATGATAAGACAAAAGTAGATTTGTGTGGTTTTTTTTGCCTGATAAGGGACTTCACACAGTACATAACATCCGAAATGAAATGATGCTACAGTAGATACAGTACATCAATTATGGAAATGTTGTACCATGTACTGTATAGCCTCAACCTGTACCAACTTTCAAGTCATATTCAAGTATCTTGACAATGCATTACAGTACATATAAAACTACAAAACCACTACCATCATTGTTTCTGTAAAATTAAACTAAACATGCTATATTTAGAGACATGAAGGTCAATGTAATCACCTGAAAAGTTCTCAAAAAGTAAACAAACAGAGATAACCTTGACCGTAATATCTTGACATTTTATAGCTTACAGTAGGTCCATCTCCATAAACACAAACCGCACCACAGAACCACCATAAGCAATCCTTACAATTCACAATTCAATGACATCTAACTTACTGGAAACCTAAGTAATGAGTTCCTAAACATTCAAAGATAAAACATTCTTATTTAACTTAAGTGTCAACTCATTGTAATAAACAGATAAATGATTTAATAAATAACAAGAAAAGAAGTCCTTGTAAAGAGCAATTTACAAAAATACAGTCGTTATAAAACATTCAATATTCATCTAAAAAATATACATTCTTTGACCCATAGTGCTTACTTGACAAAGAGCCTGACAATCTGACATTCTCAGCCAGAGATATGTACTTTACATGCACACTAGATTTAAGTACATTTCATTTTATAGAGGATTTTCGCGTACAGTAAGTAAAGATAGCCGGCTTTTGTGTACTTAGGCAGATAAAATAAATATATCTTATTCAAGAAATGCACTTTGAAGTTCTACTGTAACAATGATGAAAAGGCGTGATTTCTAAAGAGAAGGATGCTTTTTTTTTTTAAAGGTGCGGTCACATTTGTAGTTATCCGGCAAATTTAGATGGGTAAAATCCAAGCATTTCAAAAGGAATCCATGCAATCCCATGCACATTTCAAAACGGGCTCCAGTTGGTCCCTATTGACCGTCAGAAAGCTCAAAGTGAATTCTGCGTGAGTTATTGACAAAAGACAATGAACATTTTTTCCTGCTAAATTTTGCAAAAATGTGACCGTACTTGTATCCTTTTTACAAACTACTACAGTTAACTGCAGGGATAATGTTTTAATTAGCTCTTCTTTACAGTATGCAAAATGGAATTGTTTTTGAGGCTACTGAAAATTGCGTGCAAGGTGCACTAACTACTTGGTGTAGTGAGAATGTTTTATTTTGCCAGAAGTCTTGGTAGCCGACGTGACCTTTGCATCGCAGCCATCAGTGACCGTTCTTTTAACGCCAGAACTTAGTCGTACTTCACCCGTTTCGACTCTCGGACCATCCTTTACCATTTTTTTCCTAAGACCACCACCTTCACGTTTCATTCCAACAGGATCATGCCTATCAACCCATCCACATTTTGCTCCAAGTGGATCTTTCTGTTTTTCTACTTCGTTTGACCTTCCAGTCTTTCCTTTCCTGACAGAAGAATGGGATTTTCCATTTGTGTTAAGTTCATGAGATGCCCTGCGCACATTTCCTGCGGCTTGTATGTGTTTCTGATGAGCCTTTGCTGCCTGAGGACTGACTGGATGCTGGTTTTTCAAAGTAGCACGGTTTTCGGAGATAGAAGCCCGGCTTTCGCTGCTGCTCCTCTTTTGGGAGTTGGCAGGGGGAGCTTTGCGCTCTAGCAGGGGGCTGAGGCGGGAATGTCGCTGGTAGGCATACGGAGAGCAGGTGCCTTTGCAGAGCGGATAGCGGATGTGGCAGTAGGGGCAGACAGGACGAGAAAGCTGGGTGTGAGATGGGCTGACCACTGAAGAGAAGAAGGCCTTCTGACCCTGCTGAAAGCTTTTCGGGGAGCTGAGGCGTGTTGGAGGAGCAGTATGAGGCCTAGGCCGGTTGCCGTTCACTAGGACACTGGCGGCCTGAGCTCTTGTTCGGATGATGGGCACGATGTGCCGTCCGTTCTCTGCCTGAATGGTTTGGATCTGGTGCCACTCCAGCTGGAGGAGGCACTCTAAATAATTCTCTAGCTGCCCTACGGGTTTTGGCCGGGGAGCCCGCTTACCCTCCGTGTTGAGGAAGATGGCAAGCTGCCTCAAGCTCCAAGTATTGAATGGAGATGGCAGGAAGTCTGGGTAGATATAGCTCACTTCATTGTTCTCCACTGTCCTGGGTCCAGGTATGTGAGGATGCAGGTCCATGGAGTTGAAGACCTCGGCTCGGAGGTTGAGCTGAGGAGGAGTGCAGGGGGAAGGCAGCACAGGGAGCCTCTCAGAGTCGGACAGGTCACTGGCGCTGTCCGTGTCGTCCTCCTTGTGCTCCAGGAGGTGGAGTGAGTCCAGGTCTGAGAGTTGTTTCTGCGAGGGGAACTGCTGCAGCACTGGCTGAGGAGCCAAGGGCAATGATAGAGCACGACGACTCTTCTCCAAGGCCACGCGGCTCTGTAGCATCTCTTTACAGCACTGAGGCTCCAGCTGGATTTTCAGCCTCTCCTGTCCGCCTTCCGGACAAGAGAGTTTGGGACGTGGAGGCCTCAGATCTGATTCACCCTGTGTGCTGCAGCAGTAGTTCAAGTGAGATGTTTTATCAACATATTTATTAGGGCTTGGTTGACAACAATATTGATTACTTGACTTTCATTTCGATGAACTGATATCGTACTTAAATTCCAAGATTAATTCTGTTGATGCATGAACAAAACCATCACTAAAGTTCATTTATAGTATGTATCACATCCAATGATTGTCGTTACTACAATTGTATCAGAATTTGAAAAGTAAAATGTAATTTTGATCTTCTTTAATGTGGTGTAAAAGATCACTGTATCTTATCTGACTCACTTCAAGCAGCTTGTGAACCAATTTTCTCTTCCTCTTTCCTACAAATTTTAGCCAGGGGTGTCCCTAGACTCTTTTTAATGATGCCACATTCGCAAATTAATCACTAGTTTCTGAACTAATTAGTCAAACCGGTTTACAGAAAGGTCTGGAAATGTTTGTGATTCAGTTTGACCTATTTGGACAGGTCACTCGTGCACTGAATTGTTTCCACATCAGAACAGTAACAGAATACTTTACAAGACAGAAGAGAGTGCTGGATAAGAAAATGAGATAAGAAAGACTGCTGGATGAGGTGGATATTTACCTACAAACCATTTAGCGGAACAAAACTTAGAGATATCTTATCATTTATCAGTGATGAAGCAGATCTTTGTCACGAGTACAGCCTGTGAATTTATAACCATATATTCACAACAGTATAAAAAATATATTTAATTTTTTACATTTAGTCATTTAACAGGTTTTTTTATGGTAATGGTGGAAGAAAAGCTAGAGGAATGACCATCATGAGGTATGTTGTAGATAACTCTAGAGAGGAGCATATATACATTTCATTAGTGATGTCTTATTGAATGCATGTTTGAATAAATCTGTGCCATGACAGTCACCCTTTAAATTTAAGCAACAAATTGGAGTAGAAACAATTTTATCACCAAGAAGTTCATATAAAAACACCCAATATAACAAAATGAATCAATAATCAGGAGTTATGAATCGGAATTATAAAATCTGTCAATACCCAGCCCTGATATTTATCACATGGCACCCTGGAATACTTTTTTTCTGATTGGTCAATCATTGCTTCCTGCAACTAAATATTTATATCCATTTGTTTTAATTAATTTTGTTCTTTTATTATTACTATTTGTTGTTACTTATACAGTATATCGAATTGCATATGTTAAGCAACACTCACCCACGCAACTTGCAAGTGCCCCCAGTCGGACTCTTAGCTTTCTTTGGTTTAATGGCAGTTTGGACCTTGGAAAGATCATGGAAACATATTCAAATAGCTGCCAAAACAGGATGTTTCATGCATTTTAATTGCATATTTATATTTATATTGCATTAGTTGCATATGTAACTTACAATTTTCGCTTTGGGCACCGGATCCTTCTCTTGCCCAGGATGCAAGGGCACTGTTTTTTCAAGATGTTTCTTATTCTGATACACATTTCCACCTCTCTTATTATTGCTGCAAATAAAGCACATGTTGTTAGGGACATTGTTTTTGTTATTTCTGCGATTTTAATAATTTGCTCCATTCAAGCATACCTGGCAACAATCCCAGTGTTTTCGGCATTTTTTGTTCTAACCTTCTCCTTGCCTGGCACCTTCCTCAGTGTCGCAGACGCAGTTTGTTCCTGCAGGATGGGTCCCATCGCAATAAACACTATGAAGTGTACAGACGCAGTTTTGAAGCTCTCAGTTGTGCCCAAAATGTCCCATTTGTGAGCGCGTACACGCAGCTTGAGACTGAAGAGCACTGTTGCAGAAATGCAGCGTAATATCAGCGTCACAGTTAATATATTTTCTAGTTTGCCAAGAACTGGAGCAAACCATTGAACAGCGTCGAACAAACTATCTTAGCACATAACACATAAAGAGGGCAATAATCACCTTTGCGTCTTGGTTATGAAACCTCCATCATCCCGCAATGAGCGAAACGCTTTGAAATCACTGTTACCAAGCATCTCTACAGCAGCTCGACAGACTTGTTTACCTGCTGCTTCGTATGTTCAAGCATCGTTGTCGTCGTGATCCGGCGATTGGCATGATGGGAAGTTTAACTCATACGAATACGTGAAACGCGTTAATTTCACCGCTGCTCGTATCGATTAAACAGAAAGAAAACACGCGTATGAATATGTATCAGAGGCCGATATAGGGCTTGAGTTAGTTCGCAAGAATCTCCGTTTCGTTAAAATTGAGACAGGGGTAGCTGCAGCCTGGAGCAATGGGCGTGCCGAAAGGTTTCTCATTGGTGAAAGGAGTTTTACTGTGCTGGCCAATCAGCAGTAAATATACATTTACGTAATTTCCTTAGACAAGAGAAATATGTTTATTAAGATAAGTTTGTTGCAATACGATCATAATTTTTCCTTTGCGTTATAAATGACTGTAAGTTACATTGTTTTTAATCCATTGATTTATCTCTATCAACATAATCACACACAATATTGTAGTATTGTAATCTATGTGCTGGAAAATGACAATCAAGTCATATTTGTGTTTTAAGCACAACTGAACTGACACATCACTAAACCGGAAATGTA